>NC_089586.1:53038121-53338121 GCF_019320115.1 Miscanthus floridulus | reverse complement strand
GCTTGGGGGCTCCTTGGCGCTGCTCCCCAGGCATGGCCCTGACAACTGCTCCTCCGATAGGGTCACGTCTAGGGTGTGACACAAGAAGACAAAGCTTATCATAGCCTCTAGGGCTCGAGGTCTTCTAGGCCCGCATGTTAGCCCCTAGAGCCGACCTCCTCCACCACCAAGAAGACTCCAGAAGGTATGACACGGGGAGGCTGGTCTAAGCTGACATCGCCTAACATGTAGAGTGTCAGAACAGAGCAGCCAGATGATGGCCAAGGCTTCTTTGGCTCCAAGGCACCATGACAGTCCACGGCTAACCACTATAAGACCCTCCTACACTCCGACGCATGTAGACCATAGACTAAAAACCCAAACCACCATGTACCCGACCTATCTCATTATATAAGGGATAAGGTTAGACCTAGAGGGGGAAGGATACCATTTTGATCACTAGACACTCCATTCCATCAGCCTCCGCCTAGCACAAAGGCAAGGCAACCTAGAGAGGGCACCAAGAGCCTCTCCTCCAATGCATCCCAACATCTTCCTCCTATCCGACAAGGGGGAAGGCTCCACCGACAGCAAGGCAACCATAGGATTAGCACCGAGCTAACCCCCCTATCAAATCTTCTTCCTTTACACTCTGTTGTAACCCCCCCATTTTTGGGTTCTCTTGAGTATAAGGATCATCAGCTGCTGGACATAGGGACCAAATTGGCCTGAACTAGGATAAACCGTTGTGCCTCCTCTGTGTGATTCTTGTGTTCTTGAGTACACCTGAGCTACCGAAGACCTATACTCTGACGCAAACTCAAACAACATGCTTGCCATAGTTTCGACCTCGTGATAGCTGGCGTGCTAGTTAGGGGGCAGCGTCAAGTGCAATTCTGGCTCTACGGTGGTTAGAGCCACTATTGATGGTAGTCAACAACCATTATAAACCATCAATATAATATGCATAAAGGCATAAATATAATTATCAATGAAGGTTTAGGGATTTAAACTAACAAATTCCACAAGTTTTGGTGAATCTGTATTTTCTATAGGTTTTATCCATAAAACCATCAAGGAGGACCTACATGTCAGATTTAATCATGCTTATCCATAGCAAAATGACACCAGAAGACTCTAGAAGACTCGAGAGGACTCCACACTGAGGCAGAGCCTGAGTGGCTGCCTGGCCCCACCTACAAGCCTCCCGACCCTTGGCCCACCTGTCAGCCTCCATGTCGCAATGTCGGCTCCATCGCTTCCTTGGTTGCATCTACGCCGTCCTTTAAGTCGGTTTGATCCAAGGGCTCACGTTGGATGCTCTGGCCTATATATACCAGCCCCTACCCCCTCCCTCAAGCAGATAAGTCATTTTGAGAAGTGTGCCAGCATAGATTTAGGGTCATGTGGTAGATGACAGACGTGACACTCCCGTTGAGTCCTTTGTAGTCCACTCCCCAAATGTAGGTGCACGTAGGATGTAGTTATGAAGGAAGACAAGCTCTGTTCTTAATCTTCCTTAGTAATATCCCTTATGTGTAGATATGATGATGATCTTAGCAATGATTACTAGGTATAATTGCACTAATCAATGTATGCTTTGACTTGTAATTAAGAATGACTTAGGAATTATTCCTCTAATATTCTACCTAGCCATTCTAATGCCATAGAAAGGAGTACTCTAAGTGATTTATCATTATCATTGATCAATACTTATCATATATATATATATATATATCTTATTCTATGACTTACCCCTGTTATGAGTAGAATATTGGTTATGGTATACTTCTTCATCAATAGTATAAGTTATCAATACATGTCCATGCTAGACCTTCCCTATGGTAAAAATATAAATAACGATACCTGGAATACTCTCGAGTGAAGTGCTACAATGATATATTATCTGTGCGCTTATAAATCCTTTTCATTCATATATTTATATATTCTTTCTAGTCACATAAAATGATAATGAACTGCTTAGTATTATTCTAGAAGTAATGCTATGTAGTACCAACAAGCATCTCTGGCATCATCACTAGGGATGACAACCTAGGAGATATAGGTTTATATTAGGTGGCAACTAAAATAAGTGACAAGTTAATAAATACCAACAAGCATTTTTGGCACCGTTGCCAGGGAAGGTAGCTAGGCAAAGGAAGTGTTCATAAACTTATACTTATTGATGTGATCAAAATAACCATTGACCTATGCTCAAACAGGCTTACCCTTGTATTGTCTACTTTTATATCATATGCAGGGTAATGTAAGATTGGTTTTGACCTTCTGACAAACTACGTTGATGATCCAGAAGCATTAATTAGGAGGACTAGAGCTAAACTCAAGAAAGTCCTAGCTTTAGAATCAGAAGACAATTAGATAAGGCAAAGCTTAACACCAGAATTTGAAGCCATGGCTAACAAGACTCTCCATGAATTCTCTGCTCCAACTACAACCAACATCCATACTGGACCAACAGTCAATGTTGGAGACAATGGATTCAAGCTCAAGCTAGCCCTCATCAACATGGTGCAAGCAAGCCAGTTTTGTGGAAAGGCACATGAAGATGTGAGTGCACATCTCCAACACTTCCTAGAAATCTATAGCACGTTCACCATCAAAGGAGTAACCCAAGATGCCATATTACTTTGCCTCTTCCCATTCTCACTCTTGGGGAAGCAGCGGTGATAGCTCCTATAATAGCTCTGACCAGCCATGGGCTTAGGGCAACAAGCCTCGGCAGAAGTGAAGGCGCGACCTTTCTCCTCGGCGTCCCCCCACATGCCACTAGATCAGTGATGACCATGATGTCCATGACACCATCGAGGCTAGGCGCCATGCTCAGGCGCAGTCCCGTACCCCTGAGCGATGGGGTGGGGGTCTTGCCCTGGATCACTTTGGCCCCCTGACATTTAGGGCAGCGATCCGGACGGCCACCTACCCTAGGCATTTCTAGCCACCAACACACATCTCCAAGTATGACAGCGAGACCAATCCAGACCATTGGCTAGAGGACTACAGCCTCTCCATGAAGGCTAGGGGGTCAGACGACAACTTCGCTATCTAGTACCTTCCTCTGTTCTATCAAGCTCGACTAGAGATTGGCTTGAGCAGCTCGATCATGGCAGCATCCACTACTGGGGCAATCTCTGTTCGGTCTTCATTGGCCACTTCCATGGTACCTAAACCCACCCAGGGAACTCCTAGGATCTCCACAACTATAGGTAGAGGGCCAATGAGACCCTCTGGAAGTATATTCAGCGCTTCTCCAAGAAGCATAATGAGCTCCCCAACATCACCGACACTAATGTCATCAATGCCTTCATCTACGGCATGACCTATGAGGCTTTCATACACATGCTCAGCCATGAGACCCCATGCACAATGCAGGAGCTCCTGGATGTCGCCACCTAGTACGCCATCGGCGAGGAGGTGGTCTAGGCCAACTTTAGTGTGAAAGTCAAGGTCACCGGCCACCTTAGTAGTGGCGACGACGACGATGATCCTACCTCATCCCAGCGATGTCGTGACAAGCAGAACAAGGACCAAAAGCGCCACAGGGAGGAGATGGTGGCCATGGCCGACCGCGCCGCTAGACCTCAGCCCCGTGGTCGTGGTGCACACCCAAAACACTTCGAGAAGGCCCTTGAGTCCCCTGCCCGTTCCATGGGGGGCAAGCTAAGCACCTTCTCAAGGACTGCGCTACCATGAAGGGCTACACCATAGCACCGTCGGCCAATAGGGCAAGGCCCCAGAAGCCTACCCCAAAGGCCGACGACTCGGCGGACGATGCCTAGGAGGAAGATAATGAGTTCCCCAAGGCCGAGTGCTACCTCATGATCTTTGGGGGCTCCCAGGTGTGTGAGTCCTACCAGCAGCGCCGCATCACCGAGCAGGAGGTGAACACCGTCCACACCCTTGCCACCTCGATGTGGCTCCGATGGTCCTAGGCGGCCATCACCTTTGACCAAGGAGATCACCCTGACTGCGTCCCTCATCCGAGGTGCTACCCTCTCATGGTTAGCTCGATCGTGGATACCATGCGCCTCTCCAAGGTGCTGATGGATGGAGGAGTGGCCTCAACATACTCTATGCCAGCACCCTCGACAAGATGGGCATCCCCTAGAATAGCCTCACCCTAGCACGGCGCCATTGTATGGGATCATGCCAGGCAAGGAAGCCACGCCCCTTGGGCACATCCGGCTCAACGTCACCTTCGGCTAGCCAGACAACTTCTGCAAGGAGCCGCTCACCTTCGAGGTCATCGACTTCCCCTACGTCTACCATGCCCTTCTCGGTTGACCATGCTTCGCCAAGTTCATGGTCATCCCCATCTACACCTACCTAAAGCTCAAGATGCCTAGCCCGAAGGGGGTCATCATCGTTGAGGGCAGCTTCGAGCAAGCCTACTACTGCGAGCAAGACTGTGTCACCTAAGCAGCCGCACTCATCGCCCCCTATGCTCCCGACGTCTCTGGCCACGATGCAGAAGGGGCACTGGCGGAGGAAGCAACCACAGCAGTGGCGATGCTCGACTGACCGAGCATCGGTGAGGCGCCCAAGGCTTCTAGCGGCAGCGGTGGCTCAGCTGGCCCCTCCATCCAGGCGCTCGGTCCCCTAGAAGGTGCTGACCCGATCGAGGTGAGTTTTGACCTTTCCCCATGAGGGAAGGCCATCATCGAGCCATCTGCCCAGAAGTGGCACCTTCTGAGCTAAGGCCCGCCTGCTGACCTCCTTCGTCGGCATATCTCTACAACAACAAAAACCAAGATAAGTCCCGTCCTCCCGACCCTCTCGCTTTGCCTGCTTCAGTCATTGTCTCCTTTAACCCGAGCGGCCCCAGCAGAAGCCCGACTGCACCATAGGATCGACTAAACTAATCGTCTGCTAACCTTTCTGAAGGAGAACCGCTACAGAAGGCCCCCGAGTGAGGCAAGGACGGGCGGATGGAGCAGGAGGAGCAGGCGAAAGATCAACAAGGCGCTAACGGAGCGTCCCTGGCCATCACGTTACTAGCTATGTCCTCTTTCCCCTCTCTTGTGTCCATTGTATTTTCTTTGTAGGTATCTACCTATCTTCTGATCCTTCATCAGATCGTTCCAACCCACCGCACAGCGGTCTGGGGTCCCCCAGAAGGGGCATTGCCGAGGGTTCAAGGCTGGCCCACTAGGCTTCAAGGTCTCCTGAAGCAACTAAAAGTGCGAGGGACGCTCGGGAGACGAGCCCACATGGCTATAGCCGGGGCGCCCATGCACTACTAATTTTTGACGCTATCGCATCGCTTCGCCTTGCATCAAACACAAATATGATGCACTAGATGCCTGCTATTTCATCAATTTTGCAAATCTGATGCAATAGGTAGTCATTATTGCATCGAGAAGGAGTTGGATGCAATAGTAATTCATGTCGATGCAATAGGTATGACCTATCGCACCGATTTTCGTACAAGAGATGTAATAGGTAAAAATTATTGCATCGGACAAATTTGGTTGCATTACTATTGATTTTTGATGCAATATGTAGGTGGTATTGCATTGGTTTAGAATACAGGTGCAATTAGAAAGTACTATTGCATCGGATTGATAGTGCTAAACTCTAATGCAACATGTGATTGCTTTTTTTTTTGCGACTAGCAATATGTGATTGCTATTGCATCAGTTTTGTAGTGATTCGATACGACACATGGTTAATATTGCATCGAAAGTTTTGCGTTACAAGATGCTAAAATATATAGTTGGGGCACAGGTGCTGCTCATAACTTCAAAAGTTATTATTTTTATCTTGACAAATATTTTCTTTACAAAAACCGAATTTAATAAATTTATAAATAAAAGTAATTCTATGGTGGCCCCGGAAACGACAAGTTTACCCACCCACTGGAGGCCCATGCAGAAAATGTTGAAAATACCCAAAAATAAATGAAAGCAATAGGGATCGAACTTATGACCAAGCTCACATAGGAAAAGGGCCTTGCCAACTGAGATAGCGCAAGTTGATGCACAGTGCATATTACTCAGCTATCGAAGGAAATAGGCCTTAGCACTTTTGTTTCCATCAGCACCTGCTCAGCCCTTAGCACTTTTGTTTCCATCAGCACCTTCTCAGCCCAATGGGATAAGTCGGCAATGTTCTGCGCAGCCCAGTGTGCTAAATTGGCAATGTTGCAGAGCCAGCAAAATGTGTTAATTAAATAAATAAAAAAAAGGTATTAAGCAAGAATCGAACCGAACCAGGGACAAGATGGGCAGCTATCTGACCACTCCACCAACGAAGCGTTAATGCTAGAAGCAAGACAAGAATATTAAAAATAGTACATTCCACCAACTAGAAACGTGACAAGGATAATAAAAATGCACAGGAGTTTGAACTCTAAGGGATACTTTGGAAGGAAAGGGAGCATCATCCAGGGAAGAAATGCCCTAGGGTATTTTAATGGCAATTCATTTCCCTGGGTACCTTACCCACTAGTGGGGTTTTTTTTGCTCTGTCGCTAATTGGAAACAAGGGGCAGAAATCTCGAGCAACAAAAATGGTGATCAGAAAAAAATCAAGTAATAAATAGTAGGTGTGACTTTGGCCTTTCTTCTTGCTCTTGAGTCCTAAAGAGGAGCCCAACGAAGCAGCCCACCGAGATCCACACCACGACAGGCATGGAAAGCCAGAGACGGAGGCTGGCGGCGGCAGCAAGGCCGAGGCCAGCGTCACCCTTTGGGGAAATGACTAAAAACAAAGTTATAGATATCATGTGGTCTAAAACTCTGTAGTTGATAACTTTTTTATTTCAATTCATTTGTAACCCTAAAATTATGTCCGAAATTCTCATATATTGAAATTTAAATAAATGTAATAGTATCTAAACTTGGTTAGGAGAATCTACGAACTTGCATGACAATTTGATACTATTACATTTATGGACGGTACCAAAATCCGATTTATAGGGGCGACTCGTAACTTTTTGTAGGGGTATTTAGTTTATTTTTATAAATTCAGGTCACACAGTGTTATGAAAAGGCCACACACATTACTACACGCACGATTTGTAGGGGCGACTCGTAACTTTTTGTAGGAGTGGTTTTGCCAGCCGCCCTACCACAGCATTGCTACAAATCCGATTTGTAGGGGTGGCTCTATATCTAGCCCGTCCATACAAATCTATTTCCCAGAAATTACGAAATTGGGCCAAAAAATAGCAAAAAAAAAAAAATTGCGCAAGTCGTGGCATTTTTCACAAAAAATCGCACCATGACCAGTGGGATTTGAACCCATGACCTCCACCTCGCACATACCCTCCTCTACCACTGCACCTCACACTCATTTGTGTTTATAATAGATTTTCTTTCCCCACATATTATCCTAAATCGAGTTTAAATTGATCATTTGAGGCTCTAAACGAATTCAAATGAAAAAATTATCAGCTACAAAGTTGTATAACTCCGATATCTACGACTTTCATTTTGGTAGTTTCTCCATCCAAGGTCGTTTTCAAATTTGAAATTCAAATTTGAAAAATTCAAACGTAGTTTTCCTTGACAAGATGATTTCAAATCAGAAAGTTGTAAACAACAAAGTTGTATAACTTTTTAATATCTACAACTTTCATTTGGTTGTTTCTCCATCTAAGGTTATTTGAAAAAATCAAATTTTAAATTTGAAAAATTCAAACCTAGTTTTTCTGATCTCAAATGACAAAGTTGTCAACTACAAACTTTTATAACTTTTTGAGATCTACAACTTTCATTTTGGTTGTTTCTCCATCCGAGGTCATTTGAAAAATCCAAATTTCAAATTTAAGAAATTCAAACGTAGTTTTTTTACAAGATGATCTCAAATGAATAAGTTGTCAACTACAAACTTCTATAACTTTTCGAGATCTACAACTTTCATTTTGGTTATCTTTTCATGACATTGTTTTCTGACTTCAAATTTTGAATTTCAAAAATTATGAACTTCAAACAACATTTTGAAAGAGTAAATAATTTGAACCGAAAAAGTCATCAACATAAAAGTTGTAGAACTCATCAAGATCTACAACTTTTATTTTCCTCTTTTGTTCATCCGACAAAGTGGTACTATACATAACTATAAGAGAGGTATGTAAATTTGTGAACAATATTACTATCACTTTGTCAGATGAAGAAATGACAAATAAAATTTGTAGATCTTGATTAGTTCTACAACTTTTATGTTCATGAGTTTTTCAGCTGAAATCATTTACTGCTTCAAAATATTGTTTGAAGTTACCACTTTCGAAATTCAAATTTGGAATTGATAAAACAAAGTCACACGAAAAGATGGCTCAAATAATAGCTGTAAGAACACAATAAATTGATAGAGCAAGATTGTCAGGGACCTAATACCGGGGTACCCAATAAGGTGGTGGGACTAATAACCATCGAACGTTGACGCTTCCGGTCAGACGAGAACGCTACTACGCTTCTTGCCCGAACGACGGAATATTGGTTCCGCCTCGCCCGACCCCCGAGGGCTAGACTCCGCCTCGCTCGACGGCGAAGGGCTGACTTCGCCTTGCCCGACGGCTAAGGGCGAACTCCGCCTCGCCTGACGGCTGAGGGCGGACTCCGCCCCGCCCGACGACTGAGGACTGGCTCCGCCTCGCCCGACTGCTCAGGGCTGGCTCCGCCTCGCCCGATGGCTGAGGGCTGGCTCTGCCCCACCCGAGCCTCGCCCGACGGCTGAGGGCGGGCTTCGCCCTGCCCAACGTCTGAGGGCGGGCTCCGCTTCGCCCGATGACTGATGGCTGGCTCCGCCCCGCTCGACGTTCGAGGGCGGGCTCCGCCTTCAGCCGGCAACTACACCCTGTTCGTTCACCAAGACAAGCACAGGGCACGACATGACACTCAAGTCAACCGCAGTACCAAGGACCATGCCATGCGCATCTGCAAGACGGTACCATCAGGGTACGATGGGACGGGCGCTTTAAGCCCTTTCCGACATAACAGTGCTCGAATAGGGTTGTAGGCGCTGGCTTTTGTCCCACAGTATTGTAGGCGCTGCCATTAGCCCTCAGACACGTATACTAACACAGGCATACAACAACCACTATGATCCAAAATAGAACCCACATCATCTACAGTGACGGATGTATGGTCACTTCCCCATCTACTCCCCGAAGGGTCATAGCTCGGCTCTCTGGCACGCCGCACCATCCACCGGCGTAGGATGGGACACACCCACTTGCTGAAAGAAGCTAGGGTATGACCCCATAAGGATCAGCGAACACGCCATCCCTACCACGGTCTGCCATATTAGCAGGGCAGGGACAGGGGAAAAGGAAGACCCAGCTCCCTCAAAGGACCTTCTCTACCTTTGGGTTTTCCCTCTTTCTCCCATCTATAACCCCTGCTCCTCCCTTGGTCTATAAAAGGGAGGGCAGGGCACCCCACTAGAGGGAGAGATCATTTTTCTTCGATACACAAGAATAGGGATCAATTCCACAGACAACATATGGCCAAGCAGCAACCGAGCTCTTGGCATCCTTTTGACCTTTCCATCAGAGACCTGGGACCAGTCCCTCTCTCGACCATTTGTACCCCCTACTACGAACCCTTTTTCGGCATTAATAACACAAGTAATAGCAAACTTGACGTAGGGACATTCTGCCCGAACCAGTATAAACCTTGTGTCCTTTAGTGCACCATCCGAGCCTAACGCGCAACAATTACAAATTCACTAGCCGTTGTTTGTTCGAAACACCGATAGTTGGCGCGCCAAGTAGGGGCCTTTGCGCGTTCCAAATCAAGCCTCAGATGGCTAACCACGCAATCAACTAGATGCCGAGCGCACACGTGCGTCTCGATGACTTGGACTTCATCATCATGGTGGGAGGAGAGTTGGTGTTGGCCCACGCCACCATCCAATCTCTCCCCTCCATTGGCTTCAACTACGGGAGGCTTGAGCGCTGGCCCAGTGTCTCCCTTGGACCCCAACCATCCAGGGGGACCCGTGCTGCCTCACCCTCTCTCTAGAACACTCCGCACAGAGTGCCCTGATGGTGCTTCCGTTCGGTCTCCACAACGCCGCGGTGACCGTAAGCCACCTTGTGGCACAGCGCATGATCCCGTCCCCTATGAACAATGAGTTTGTGGGGATAATCGAAAGCATCATGGAATCCCTCCACGGCCTCCTCGTGGAGGAGCCAGGGTCAAACTCTAGCTCTTACTTCAGCAGGGGGAGCCATCACCCCTCTCGGGAATGTTTCATGGTGGGTACCTCTGAGGGACACGTCAAAAGTGTCTCCGTAGAAGAGACTACCCTAGCAGGCAACCTCGGTGGTGGAACCAAAGGGGGGACAACAGCCCCACCTCACGTAAGGGTGGAGCAGCTGAGAGCTAGAAAGCGGGAGATCGACAAAGCCAGACAACAACTTGTTCAGGAATACGCGGAGGTCGATCGGGAGATCGAACGCCGTGGAGATGGTGGGCGCGCACGCGCCGCGGCCCGCGACATGAACCAAAGGATCATCGCCGATGATGAAACCCTTCCCTACTTCGTTCGGGCAAGCCAGAACATCAACGCCGCAATGGCCTTGCTTCATGGCCTTCTAGAGGCCACAACGCCCGAGGATCATCATGCCCACCGCAAAATTCGCACGTTGCTTGAGCGTGCGGCAGTGCAGCAGGCAGAAAGCTTGTTGTCTCGGAGACGTGAGCTTGACACCAACCAGCGCACGCCTTCGGTGCGACCCGCCAGGGATGCATCAGTCCACCAAGCACCACAAGGCGGCAGGCAGCGCGCTGTGACCTAGATACATCAATGTCTTGGCCGCAACCACGACGCATGTAGCACCCTCGATGCCCGTAGACGCACCTACAGCGACCCAAGAGAAGGAGCCCACCGTGGCTATCATCCTCATCACGGTGAATGCTACGACAGCGGTGAGGACCGGAGCCCGAGCCCCAGCCTGCCAAGCCCTCAGGCCTTCGGCCGGCACATCCTCAATGCTGCATTCCCGCCAAGGTATCGACCACCTACCAATATCTCTAAGTACTCTAGGGAGACAAACCCTAGACTTTGGCTTGAAGACTATTAGCTTGGCTATCAAGCCGGTGGTGCAAATAATGATGACTTTATTATCCGCAACCTTCCACTGTTCTTGGCCGATTCGGCATGAGCATGGTTGGAACACCTGTCGTCCAATGCTATCCAAAGTTGGGCGGATTTGAAGGAGATCTTTGTGGGAAACTTCCTGGGCACATACAAGCGCCCTGGGAACCCATGGGACCTCAAGAACTACCGTTAGAAGGCTGGTGAGACCCTCCGCAGGAACATCCAGTGCTTCTCTCGACAGTACAACGAGCTCCCTAACGTCGCCGACACCGACGTGATAGGAGCCTTCCTATCCGGGATGACCTACAAATCCTTGGTTCATAAGCTGGGACGCAAGGGTCTGTGAACCACCAAGGAACTCCTAGACATCGCCACCAGCCATGCCTCAGGAGAAGATGTGGTTGGAGCGATCTTTGATCGCCTTGATGGCAAGGCGAGGCAGGACGAGGGTGCCGGTGAGGGCACCTCTAATCGTTCTGCCAAAAGGAAGAACAAGAAGCAATAGTGTGAGGACTCACTCATGGCCACTGTAGACCGCAAGGGTGGTTGGAAACCCATAGCGGGCACTCTAAACCACTTCGAAAAATTACTCGAGGGGCCGTGCCCAAATCATGCCTTTCCCATAAAGCATCTGCTCAAGGACTACAGCCTCATGCGAAAGTTCTTGTCTGAAGGCTCCACCAAAGGGGAACAGGGGAAGGAACCTGCCCCCATGGTGGACGACGCCGAGGAAAAGGATGACAACTTTCCAACGCCGAACGGTTGCCTTATGATCTTCGGAGGCTCAGTGGCCTACGACTCAAAATGCCACAAGAAGGTCACACGTCGCGAAGTCTACATGGCCTATTCGGCCACACCTCCCTTCCTCCGGTGGTCAGAGTCTGCCATAACCTTCGATCGGACTGACCATCTGGCTACCATCCCACACTCGGGGAGGTATCCGCTTGTGGTTGACCCAATTATCAGCCCAAAATGACTCACCAAATTACTAATGGACGGAGGTAGCAGCATCAACATCATGTACGCTAAGACGCTCGACGAGATGGATGTCGACCGGATGTGCCTTCGCCCAACCCGAGCACCTTTCCACGGCATCGTGCCTAGGAAGCAGGCCATGCCACTCGGGTAGGTCGATCTGCCCATTACCTTTGGGGATCAGTTCAATTATAGGACTGAGACCCTCACCTTCGAGGTGGTTGGGTTCCCTGGAACTTTCCACGCCATCCTAGGACGTCCATGCTACGCGAAGTTCATGGCCGTCCCCAACTATACATACCTCAAGCTAAAGATGACGGGCCCCCATAGGGGTCATCACCATCGGCATCTCCTTCCAGTGGGCCTACAAGTGCGAGGTCGAGTGCTGTGGCCACGCCACGGCAATTGTCGCCTCTGGGGAACTCACCGCCCTCAAGGAGGAGGTAGCCGAAGAAGCACCCGACACCAATAAGTTGACCAGGTCATTTGAATTGGCAGAAGGCTTCAAGGAAGTCCTCATAGATCCCAGTAGCTCTGAGGGTAAAATGGTACGCATTGGTACCACACTTTCCTCCGAATAGAAAGCGCGCTCGTCGACTTCCTCCATGGCAACAAAGACATCTTTGTGTGGAAACCCTTGGATATGCTGGGCATTCTGAGGGAGGTCGTCGAGCATACCTTGAAGATCCATCCAGGCTCTAAGCTGGTGAAGCAATGTCTGCATCACTTCAACGAGGAGAGACATAGGGGCATCAGTGAAGAAATAGCCAGACTCTCAGCGGCCAAATTCATCAGGGAAGTACACCACCTAGAGTGGTTAGCTAATCCCATTCTTGTGCGAAAGAAGAATGGGAAATGGAGGATGTGTGTTGACTACACGGGTCTCAACAAGGCGTGCCCAAAGGATCTGTTTCCTTTGCCGTGCATAGACCAAATAGTCGACTCTACCTCAGGGTGCAAAACCCTCTATGTCCTTGATGCATACTCTGGCTACCATCAAATCATGATGAAAGAGTTCGACTAGCTCGCGACATCTTTCATCACCTCCTTCAGATCGTTCTGCTATGTCTCAATGCCATTCGGTCTGAAGAACGCTGGGGCTACGTACCAACGCTATATGCTCAAATGCTTCGGGGACCTCATCGGGTGGACCGTTGAGGCCTACGTCGATGGCATCGTAGTCAAACCCAAGTGGGCTGACCACCTCATCATCGATCTTGAGCAAACCTTTGCGAAACTCTGGGCGAATGGCATCAAACTCAATCCCGAGAAGTGTGTTTTTGGGGTCTTGAGAGGCATACTGCTCGGCTTCATCATCTCTGAGCGTGGCATCGAAGCCAACCTAGAGAAGATCTTGGCCATCAGAAGGATGGGCCCAATATAGAACATAAAGGGGGTTCATCGAATCACAGGGTGCCTTGCCACCCTTAGCCGATTCATCTCGCACCTCGACGAATGAGGTCTCCCCATTTATTGACTCCTGAAGAAAGCTGACCACTTCGAGTGGACATCCGAGGCCCAAGAGGCACTTAACATGGTCAAACTACTTCTAATAAAGCCCCCGATCCTAGTTCCTCCAAGTAACGGAGAATCCCTCCTGCTATACATAGCGGCCACCACACAAGTGGTCAGTGCCGCCTTAGTAGTAGAGCAGGAAGAAGAGGGGCACGCCCTCAAAATACATCACCCTATGTACTATCTGAGGTACTATCTGACTCCAAGACCCGCTACTCCCAAATCCAGAAGCTCCTTTACACCATCCTCATCACCAAGAGGAAGCTACGCCACTACTTCGAGTCACACACCGTGACTGTTGTGACGTCATTCCCCCTCGGTGAGGTCATCCAGAGCTAGGACACCACGGGGAGAACCACGAAGTGGGCACTTGAGCTGATGGATCAAGGCATCACTTATGCCTCTCGAACAATGATCAAGTCCTAGGTGCTGGCTGACTTCATCGTGGAATGGACCGAAGTCCAAACACCACCGGTGGCCGTCGATCAAGAGTACTGGACGATGTACTTTGATGGATCACTGATGAAGAAGGGCGCCGGCGCGGGGCTGGTCTTCGTATCACCCCTTGGGGTCTGCATGAGGTACATGGTTCGGCTCTATTTCCCCTCATCAGATAATGTGGCCGAGTATGAAGCACTCATCAATGGCCTATGCATCGCCATCTAGTTGGGCATCTGATGCCTCAACATCAGGGGCAACTCTTAGCTGGTTGTCAACCAAGTCATGAAGGAGTCAAGCTACCACGATGCTAAAATGGCTGCATACTGCCAAGAAGTCTGATGGCTGGAGGACAAGTTCGACGGCCTTGAACTCAATCACAATCTAAGGCGCCTCAACGAGGTGGCCGATCCACTTGCAAAAGCGACATCCGATCGAGAGCCGGTGCCAACGGGCATCTTCACTAGCAACCAACACAAACCCTCGGTATGCTACGAAGGGTCAAAGCAGGCCAACGATGGCCCGCTTGATCTAGCCCCGGGGGCTAACTAACTGGCGGCTCCGTCTTGCCCCGAGGTCATGGAGCTTGAAGAGGATCCAACGACAGAGCCTGACCCTCTGGATGACTGGAGAATGCTCTACCTCAACTACCTCCTCCATGACGTGCTGTCGACGGACAAAATGGAAGCTCGACGGCTCGCACGTCACGCCAAATCCTTTGTTCTTGTGGAAGATGAACTCTACAAATGAAGCCACACCGAGATCCTGCAGCTATGCATCCCCATCAAATAGAGGAAGCTTCTACTGGGCGATATCCATGGAGGGGTCTGCGGTCACCACGCCATGCCTATAACCTTGGTTGGGAATGTGTTTCGACAAGGCTTCTACTGGCCCACGATAGTAGCCGATGCTGAGCAGATTGTACGCACCTACGAAGGGTGCCAGTACTATGCCCGACAAACTCACCTCCTAGCCCAGGCGCTCAGATGATCCCCATCATGTGGCCCTTCATGGTCTAGGGGGCTTGATCTGGTTGGGCCTCTCAAGAAGGTGCCCAAGGGCTACACCCAGTTACTAGTCACCGTAGACAAATTCACAAAGTGGATCGAAGCCCAACCAATCTCTGTGATCAAGTCTGAGCAAGCTGTGCTATTCTTCCTCGACATCATTCATTGCTTTGGAGTACCGAACTCCATCATCATGGACAATAGCACATAGTTCACCGACAAGAAATTCCTTCGATTCTACGATGAACGGCACATCCGGGTCGATTGGGCCGCCGGCGCGCACCCCAAACGAACGGGCAGGTCGAGCATGCAAATGGCATCCTCCTACAGGGCCTCAAGCCTAGGATCTTCAACCGGCTAAATGAGTTTAGCACATGCTGGGTCACCAAGCTCCCTGCGGTGCTTTGGAGCCTAAGGACAACTCCCAGCCGGGCTACCGGCTACACACCTTTCTTCATGGTCTATGGTTCCGAGGACGTCCTCCCAACCGACCTCGACTCTGTAGCACCAAGAATCAGAGCATATGATGAATAGGGAGCCAAGGCATCCCACCAAGATGCTATGGACCAGCTGGACGAAGCCCACGACATTTCCCTCCTCTATTCATCCAAGTACCAACAGGCGCTGCGATGGTACCATAGCTGACAAGTTTGGGATCGAGCCTTCAATGCCGGGGACCTAGTTCTCCCCCTTGTGCAGAGCAACAAGGACCACCACAATCTCTCCCCACCCTAGGAGGGGTCGTACGTCATCATGGAAGTACTCTGACTAGGCGCCTACAAATTGAAAACCATCGACGGCGAGGTCTTCACCAATGCTTGGAACATTGAGCAGCTATGTTGTTTTTACCCTTAAATAAACGCATACTCTTTCTTATCATTTTTTGTCTTAAAAAATCCCTAATCTTTAGTGACATCTGACCCCTGCAAAGTGCGAGGGGTCAGACCTCACTCGGGGGCTGATATAAGTATGTTTATCTTGCAAACACTCTATATGTTATCTTTGCAAACATTCTCTGAGTCTTCCCTCTTTTCTCATGGCAAGTCCTAAGGGCTAGGATTTCGAGAACAAAATCTGAGTATAACTGGTAGGACTGCAGGAAGCCCATGCCCCAGTGGCTATGGCCTCCTTGCTCACCAGCGTGATCAGAATTGATTCGCCTGCACTCCAAGTTTGTGTGACCTTAACCATGGGAAGGGTTGGAAGGCTCCAAACCTCTTCTACAAAAGAGGGAGAAGAGCTGAAAAGCTGTTTGCCATAATGAAAGTTGAAAACTTATTCATTTTTTGCACAAATTCATCACTTACAAAGTGGTTTCATCACGAAAAGGATGAATGTATTCATAAATACAAAAGTCTGTTCACTCGGGGGGCTCCCCATAACTTATTCGATTATAGTTTCTGACCAGTTCTACTATGAGCACTACTACGGTCGTTGCGCCACACTCTCCATCAGCAACGTCCTACTGCTCTGTGGAATCCTCGAGGACGCCGTCGTCTGCAACGTCGAGCACCGCATAGACAACTGTGGTGCCTCTGCTGGGGCATTCAGGGACTACACCATCATGATCAGCCGCAACCCTAACAACAGCACCTCTGTTGAGGCATCTAGGGACTATGCCATCGTGATCAGCCACAACCCTAACAACGGCACCACCATTAGGGCATCTAGGGACTATGTCATCGTCATCAGCCGCAACCCTAACAATGGCATTGGGGCGGAGAGTGTTTCCCGCCAAAGAAAGGCCACCACGAACGATGGTGAAACCGTCGACGCTCAGCACCCTCCAGTACACCTCCCCCTTCGGTGAGGATGGCCCCTTCTCGGCGAAGGAGGCCAGCACCATCTCATCTATGTTGGATGACCTCCAGCTCGACATCGCACTCTAGATTCATGAATGGATCTATGAGTTCTCCTCCCCCTCGCATCCCCCTCTCTCACTTAGAAATTGCCGCAACATACGAACGCACTCGGCGAGAAGGAGAAAGAAGGAGAGGTAGCGGCTCAGGAACAGGCAAAGGAATGGGATGAGAACTCCCCTCCCCCTCCCTATTTAAGGAAGAGGCACGTCGGCTGAGGAAAGGCGAAAGGTTGGGACGAAAAACTCTCTTCCTTCCCCTATTCAATGTAGATGGGAAATCGATGCTGATGGGATTCCAAGAGGATGCGCCTGGACCAACAGGACGTGCTCTGGTCGACGAGACGTCGCCTGGTCAAACAGGACGTTGCCTGGGCACGACCCACCACTAATGCGCGCCAGCGCGAGGATTAGGGCACACCCACATGCAGGCGACTCTCCGCTTCCCTAGGTAGGACCATGGAGTAGCCCGATGATGGAACCCCCATCTGGGGGGCAATGGGCCTCCTAGGTCGATCGGACGGCCTAGGTAAATCGACAAACGAATGATCGCTGAAAGATAAGCACCTTTGTTTCCTTACTTTGCGTGTAAATTTCATTACCGAGCTTCCAACCCCGGCAACAGCAGAGGCACAGACATCGCTCGGGGGCTGCCAAGAGTGTCTACTTGTTTAGGCATCCTCATCGCCTGACTCCTCCTTACGTTTAAAAACCAAAGACATGGGGTGCAGGTGTAAAACTTTGAGTAGCACTAGATGAACCGTTAGACCCTACGCCCCAGCGGCTATGTTGTTTTTTGTTCACCAGCCTTATCGAATTCACAGTTCCCCGCACCCCAATCTTTAGCATCCGCCTTCTCGAGAAGGGTTCGGAGGGGTCCTCCTATAGAATCTCCTTCAAGGAGAAGCTATCAGGTCGCCGAAAAGTCAATTAGACAGCTCGAATCACCATCGAGAGATGGAGACAAAAATTGCGTTGCTCATGCAGGTCACCTCGGCCCCATCACGAGTGTTGGACTCGAACCCTGCACGAGCGTGTCTGGTAAGAGCCTCGCATCGCTCATACTGCCGAGGTAACATCACCAACCCCCGCTCTCATTTCAAGTAAATCATACATTAATCGCATACATCCAAAACGTCGCATATGCAATCACACAGTGCCGTCAGACTCCAAGATGATGAAGGTAACTTATTCAAGGTAAATGGACAACACTTGAAAGTTTTTCTTGAACCAAAAAACTTAGAAGAAGTTGACTTAATTGAATTCTTGCAATTTAATGATCCAATCTAAAAATTTCAATCTTATTCTTGTTCTTTATTAGATTTTAGTTTAGTCCTTTAGTTCAGTAATTGTTGACTCTCTAGTGTCCCTCACTATAAGAGTAACCATTTTTATTTATGAATAAAAGACAGATATAGTCTCAAAGAAGTGTGGGGGTGTGCCACACCCCCATTGGGAATAGCTGCACCAAAGCACATCATGAACTGGTGAAGGAGCCTGCATGCAACTTCTATAACTCGGTTTGATCTTTTCCCACCTGTTCAGTTCTGCACTTGTTTAATGTGCAAATAAAAAGAACCAAGTTGCACACTTAGAGTAAAATTTTGAAAGTGAGTATGAATATAGCTCTTTGAGTTTGGCCTGCATAATCTTTATTCCTTACATGTACTTAGTGCCTATGGGAAAAATATCACATAGGAAATATATATTAACTAAGTTGTTGTGAAGTGAGATATGGCATTGACATTGAAATCCAACCTTTTCTATTCAAAGTACTTGGAGAATTTTCTTTTTGATAAAATATCAAAATCCAAAGCTTCACATACTCCTCAATGGTGAGAAAAATTCCTACCAGAGCCATATCTAGTGATATATGTTGAAAACCCTTCTAAATATGCTACATGCCTTTGCATTGAGTTTTGTCAAGTCTTGTTGACCCTTGCTGAGAAATTTATCATGCTTCCAAGATCAAGATCAAATAAATACTCCATGATGCATGTGATCTCTGTCTAATGTTTTTTCGTAAAAAGAGACATAGGCTATGCAAAAGCATGGAAAAAAAAGAAAAAAATGAGCACATGAAGGCTCAAGCATTGAAAAAAAGAAAAAGAGAGAAAATATAGCCATGTTCTCAAAATAAAGGTTAGAGAGAGACCATTCATGTTAAGGAGTATAGAGAAAGTTTATCATCTTTTTTCATCCTGATCTAAGAGTATGACATTTTTCTCCTTGGATCCAAGCTTTGACTTTGCAATATATGCAATGCAAGTATGCCTTCATATCTTTTTCCTACCTAAGCTCTACATAAGCCTTTTAGAAATAGGAAGAAAAAGAAGGCAATGCTATTATATGCCTTGGTGAGGAATCATACACATTGAGAGATTCAAGAGTACCATTTGAGGAGTACATGTGAACTAGCTTTTGTTTAAAAACATTCCAAAAAACTCCAAGTACTAAGATGTGAAATTGGGAAGAGATGACTTTGTTTCAGAGCCGTTCCACTTCTCAACCACTCAAGGAGATTGCTAGCCACTCCACATATCCCGCAGGTATGAAGTATATTTTGGAATAATTCTTAAGCTAGTTCCATATCTTGAATAGCTTTGTTTATGTCTACTTTATCTTAACCTTTGCTCAGGATGAGCAAAGACCAAGTGTGGGGGAATTTGTTGATGGTCCTTATTCATCATTTATGACCATCAACAAAATGTTCATTTTGGCATAAAATGAAGATAAAAGCAACATTTATATCATGATTTTACTTGGATTCACTTGTACTTGGAAGATTGTGTATGCAGGGGCAAAAATAGTCAACACACATCAATACAAGGCTTCTAGAAGGCATTCCACGTAGTAGGGGGCCAGGGCCCACTTGGTGGGGCCGGCTAGCTCCACTTGGTGCCGCCCAGCGCCACTTGGCTCCCCACGCATCACTGATCCACGGCAACACACTCCCAAGTGAATCCATTTGTTGGTGGCAAGTCGGTTGGTTGATCAACGCTCTAGAATGGAAGTACAAGGATCCATGGTCCCACCATCCAACCGTCGGTGATCAAATGCACAAAAAATGCTCATTCCCATGCTCTACACCACCTGGAGGGCCACCACACATAGGATGGAGGGCCTAGCCCTCAGTGGGGCACTGACCGGTGACCTCATCCCACCGTGTAGTGCCACCCAGTGTCCGAACCGCCTCACTCTTCTTCACATGCAAGGAAAAACAATGAAGATCAATCCTATGCGTTGATTTATGGCGGGTTGAGGCCAGTTCCATCCAAGGGTAGAGAAGGAGGATCACACGGATCGCTGATGTGGCATTGGAGTAGCCCCTACTCCACCTAGCACTATAAATAAGACCCCTCTCCCTCACTTGTAACACACACCTACACATTTGAGCTCCACTCTCTTCATCATAGTTGTAGTGGTGGTGTCTCTCTAGATGGCTCTCATCTAGTTGTAGTAGAGAGAATAGGGAGAGAGAAGAGGAGAGAGTTGGGGAGGAGCCGGGCTTGTCGGATCCTCCTCGACCTTGTATCTCTATAGGTGCGGCTCATCTTCGAGTAATATTCAGGTTATTTCTCTAGTATTTCTAAGTTTTCAATTTAATTAAGTTTAGTTCTTACTTTACTTTATTTACTTGATCTCTGCTTGCATTCAGTGCTCTAGTTTTAACGTTAAATTAGAGTAGTAATACTCCCTGGTGAAAGCTACTTCAGTATCTGTGAGCTTGCGGATTTCTCTGTGTGCGTTAATAAATACCAACAGAGCCTCAGCACCGGGGAGGCATTGGCACTAGCAACTCAGAACAAGACCATGGATGCTCGGGCCATCATTGGCATCGGAGGCCTCGGTCTTCCGCCTAGTGCCGTGATTCCATGGCCGCCTCTATGCCACGCCGCCAGTGCCCCCTCGCTGGAGTCCTTCCACCCTCGGAGAAGTAGTCGCCCGATGGACATCACCAAGCTCACTCAGAGGGAAGTGTCACACTTCATCGCCATCACCACTGAAGAAGATGGACCTGAGGAAGAAGAAGAGAGGGGGCCAGAAGAAGGGATTGAAGGCACCATATCCCTTGGGGGCTCCCCTTTATAGCTCGGACGATGTGCTATGAGCAGCCCTGGCCCCTCCAATCAGCCATCAATGGTTAGAAAGGGACCCGAGGAACCGGCTAGGCGTCCCTTCAATCCCCGTAGCTCGCCTCTAGGCAGTTGCATAATGGCAGTCACGCAATAAAGGCAGAGTTAGGGAACCATTGACGATGAGTCAAGTCCCCGCTCTGGTTTCCACCACACGCGCCGCCCACTCCACGCAGGCCTCCTTGCGGGATTTGGGGGATCCGGCTCCCCCTAGGCCCATCGGCCATCATCAATGGCTTGGATCCACGCGCAACAAGTGCCATGGCTCCTCCTCCACCAGATCTACTCCATGTGGCCCTGATGTTCAATCTCCCAAACAAGGCGGGATGGCACGGGGGCTATGCGCCATAACTCCTCCACCAGGCACGATGGCCTAAACGCCATCAACCGCCTACACAAGCCATCAGCGGTTGGGACATGCCCAGAAACCGCCTCTTCCACTGGTAAGGAGGCCCCACAATGGCCTCGAGGGCTGCACTGGCTCCCTAGACAGAGCAGCCTGACCCCCCAATCGATGGGTGCTTGGGTGGTGCATCCCCCAAAATACCAACCAACTCCCTGGAGTTGGGTCAGGAGCCGCTAAGTAGTAGGCCCAACGAGGGCCTCCATCCAAGCCTCGGTGTGTTCCCATCTCCCCGACCTATGACCATAGAGGATCAACCCCACAAGACCAGCTCGAGAAGATCAGGACCTATTACCGTAGCCCCTAGATGGGCATGTTGCTCCGGGTGACAAGACGGCCTCAAGCTAGAGCCCAGCGCTCTTGACCACCTAGCCCATGGCAAGCTCCAATCAAAAAGGAGGGTGCCCTTGGGCCAACAGTTGATAACTCCCAAACGAGTTCGGTGAGCTCTCGCTCGAGGCGGAGACCCATGCAACATAGGCTCGCAAAGGGATCAACACCATTTTCGCTCAGCCCCGACAGTAAAACAACACCCATCACTTTGGAGAAGAAGGCCCCAAGCCAGGCATAGCACTCTCACCAGTGAAAGATGTCCCCACCAAGGACGGTTCGGTCACCAGATGATCAAATTCAACCCTTCATCGCCATCATGCTAGGTAAGGCCATGAAGAGCTCAGGGGCTCATAATGAGATCCTAACATACAGGTATGTTAAGCTCAGGTCCAATGGTTCTGGAATGAAGAAGACCCCTCGACCAACTCCTTCAGGATCGCCCGAGGGCTTGGGGGCTACGCCCATCGGGCACGCTCACGCGCACCCTCTGGCAAAGAAATCTGGTTGAGCCTGACTTGACCATAGCTTCCTCCTAGGGCTTCCCTAAGCCTTGGCTTCCTGATCTATGGCATGACCAAGCCCGGTCCTTGGCTCCTACCTGGCTCACAATGTAAGCCAAGGCCCGGGCACAAGAAGATAGGCCCCGAGCTACCAATGCTCGGGGCTCCTTGGCGCCATTCCCTAGGTGCGGCCCTACCAACTGCTCCACCGATAGGGTCACGCCTGGGGCATGACACAAGAATACAAAGCTTCCCATAGCCTCCGGGGGCACGTGGGCTTCTAGGCCCATGTGTTAGCCCTTAGAGCCGACCTCTGCCACCATGAAGATTCTAGAAGGTCTCACCCGATGGAGGCCAGTCCCAGCTAACATCACCTGACACGTAGAGTGTTAAACAGAGCAGCCAGATGACGCCTAAGGCTTCTTCGGCTCTAAGGCACCGCAATGGTCCATGGCGCATCGCTACAAGACCCTCCTAGACTCCGGCATGCGTAGATTATAGACTAAACCCCCAAACTACCATGTACCCGACGTATCTCATTATATAAGGGATAAGGTCGGACCTAGAGGGGGGAGGATGCCATTTCGATTACCAGACACTCCATTCCATCAGTCTCCACCCAACATAGAGGGCAAGGCTACCCGGAGAGGGGCACTGTTGATGGTAGTTAATAATCATTATAAACCATCAATATAACATGTATTAGGGCATAAATATAATCACCAATGAAGGTTTAGCGGTTTGAACTAACAAATTCCATGAGTTTTGGTGAATCTATATTTTCTACAGGGTTTATCTAGAAAACCGTCAAGGTGGACCTATTTGTTAGATTTAATTGCGCTTATCCGCAGCGAAATGAACACCAGGAGACTCTACAATACTCAGGAGGACTCCACACCGAAGCGAAGGGTGAGACCCTGCTAGGTGGGGCCGACCGGCCCCACCTATAAGCCGCTCGGCCCCTAGGGCCCACCTGACAACCTCTCGTTGTTATGTCAGTTCTCTACCGCCTCCTAGGTTGCATCTACGTCGTCCTTTATGTCAGTTTGATCCAAGGGCTCACGTTGGATGCTCCGACCTATATATATCAGCACCTGCACCCCCTGAGCAATTGCATAAGTCATTTGAGAAGACAGAAACCCTAATCATCCTCAGAGCTCCACCATATTCTAGGGCATAGCTAGTTAGGCTAGGTCTAGAGGGAGGCAAGCAGGCTTCGCTTAGATTCCCAATCTTGTCAAGAGCGTGGTTTGGTATAATCTTTATACTCCTCTCTCTTTTGTATCTCCATTACTTTTATATGCTAGTTACAATTATTATGACAATATCAGTATTCATCTTATTCATGTTCTTTGTTATAATGTTTATGGTCTACTTTGATTATATGCTTAGTATAGTTGGATTATCATTATGTTCATGGATAAGTTCATATAGCGCTCACTCTAAGGATCATGGGTGGGTGGTCAACATTGTGTAAGCGTGCTGCTTATACGTTGTTTACCTATGGATACACCCTATATTCTAGGTCATGTGGTAGATCGCGGATGTGACACTCCCGTTGAGTCCTTTGTAGTCCACTCCCTGGATATAGGCGCATGTAGGGTTTGGTTACGAAGGAAGAGCAAGCTTTGTTCTTAATCTTCTTTAGTAATATCCCTTATGTATAGATATGACAATGATCTTAGCAATGATTACTAGGTATAATTACGCTAATCAATGTATGCTTTGACTTGTAATTAAGAATGACTTAGGAATTATTCCTCAAATATTCTACCTGACCATGCTAATGCCATATAAAGGAGTACTCTGAGTGATTTATCATTATCATTGATCAATACTCATCATATATATATATATATACATATATATATATATGTATATATATATATATGTATATATATACATACATACATATATATATATATACATACATATATATATATATATCTTATCCTATGACTTACCCCTGTTATGAGTAGAATATTGGTTATGATTTACTTCTCCTTCAGTAGTATAAGTTATCAATACATGTCCATGCTAGACGTTCCCTATGGTAAAAATATAAATAACGATACCTGGAGTACTCTCGGGTAAAATGCTACAATGGTATATTATCTGTGCGCATGCAGATCCTTTTCATTAATATATTTATTTATTCCTCCTAGTCACATAATTAATAAAGAATTGCTTAGTATTATTCTAGTAGTAATGCTATGTAGAACCAACAAGTATCTCTGATATCATCACTAGGGATGACAACCTAGTAAAATTAGGAGATATATGTTTATAATAGGTGGCTATTTAAAAACAAGTGACACGTTAATAAATACCAACAAGCATTTCTGGTGCTGTTGCTAGGGACTAGATTTAAAACTCTATTCTTAGTAGCGATGCTAAGAAATGTCAACAGGCACCGAGAGCCTCTCCTCCACTGCATCCCATTGTCTTCCTCCTCTTCGATGAGGGGGAAGGCTCCACCAGTGGCAAGGCAACGTTAGGATTAGCACCGAGCTAACTCCTTACCAAATCTTCTTCCTTTACACTCTATTGTGACCCCACGATTTTGGGTGCTCTTGAGTATAAGGATCATCAGCTACTGGACATAGGGACCAAATTGGCCCAAACCAGGATAAACCATTGCATCTCCTCTGTGTGATTCTTGTGTTCCTGAGTGCACTCGAGCCATCGGAGACCCATACTCTAACACCAACTCGAACAACATGCTTGCCACGGTATTGACCTCATGACACCACTCCTCCTTGGCCTTCCTCCGGGCATCCTCAGTGGCCCTGAGGGCATCCACCCGCTCCTTCCACAGCACCTCGACCACCTCCATGGGGAGCATGACTAAAACGCCACAAGAGAGCACCCCTAGAGAGGTAGCACCGATCCGATATAGCCATCGATGGGGAGGGTGGCAGCAGGTAGGCCTAGCATCAGGGGGCCCACCGCCACTTGAGGAACTGACCTTAATGATCGTCCTCCTAGGGAAGCCCCTACACATGGTAAGAATGTCGGCGTTAAGAATAGCGACGAAGGTGGAAAGAAGCAAGGCCGACTCTTACATGTCCCTCTGAGGGTATGACAAGCGGGGTGGACCCTGCTCACACCTGGCAGGACTCCTCTGGTGCCTTCGTGATCCTCTACCGACCTCCACCGCATGGGCCGCTGGAGCTAGAACAGTTGCTGGAGCCGAAGCTGCCACTAGAGTTGGAGCCGCAGTCATAGCCAGAGCCACCACCGAAGGTGGGCCGAACGCCAGCACAGGCACATCTAGCATCCCTGTCGGAGGCATCACCATCCACAACCACTCCACCTTAGAAGGGGGAATGGGGGGCTCCAACACCATCCTGGCGAACGGATGGCCCACAGTAGGGGGATGCTCGGCGCTGAAGGTGGGAGGCCTGATGCCCTCCCCTGGGTACTCCATGCCAATGACTCCGATCATCAGCACTCTGAGCAGCCCCTCCGAGATGGGGTAAGGAAACTCGATCATTGAGTCAGTGATCCCCTGGTGTTGCCACAATGGGTGCCCCTGCTCCTTTAGTGGGAGGATCCAGCGATGGATAAAGGTGCGCACCGCCACTGGTCCGGTCAGTCCCTACGCCCTTAGTGCCTCGATAGCCCCCATTAGAGCGGGGACACCCACAGACTCCACTGCCAGGGGAACAACCAACATGATGCCAGAACAGTACCTCCCGACCTCTCCTCTACGAAAGAAGGTAGCACTAGAACCAAGTTGGGGAGGTAGAACCAGTTCTCTCGCCAGCGCGCTTGGCTGTCGAACCCCGAGGGACGAGTGAGGGCAAGCTACCGACTAGCAGTGTGTGGATGCACCTAGATCCGGGCACACCCCACCATCGGGAATGCATCACCGGGGAACGACGGCACCACCTGGAACACTCACTTCCACAAAGTAAAATGGGGAGCGATCCCCAAGAAGGCCTTGCATAGCGTGATGAATGTTGACGGTAGTTAACAACCATTATAAACCGTCAATATAACATGCATAAGGGCATAAGTATAATCACCAACGAAGGTCTAGGGGTTTAAACTAACAAATTCCACAAGTTTTGGTGAATCTGTATTTTCTGCAAGGTTTATCCAGAAAACCATCATGGTGGACCAAGATGTCATATTTAATTGTGCTTATCCATAGTGAAATGGACACCAAAAGGTTTCCGAAGACTCAAGAGGACTCCACACTGAAGCGGAGGATGAGATGCCGCTAGGTGGGGTCGGCCAGCCCCACCTGCAGGCTGGCCGACCCCTAGGGCCCACCTATCTGCCCCCATTGTTATGTCGGTTCTCCACCATCTCCTAGGTTGCATCTATGCTGTCCTTTAAGTCAGTTTGATCCAAGGGCTCATGTTGGACGCTCTGTCCTATATATACCAGCCCCTGCCACCCGCCCTGAGACATATATTGCATAAATCATTTGAGAAGACAAAAACCCTAATCATCCTCAGAGCTCCACCATATTTTAGGGTATAGCTAGATAGGCTAGGTCTAGAGGGAGGCAAGCAGGCTTCGCTTGGATTCCCGATCGTGTCAAGAGCGTTGTTTGGTATAATCTTTGTACCCCCTCTCTTTTCTACATCCATTATTTTTATATGCTAGTTATAATTGTTATGACAATATTAGTATTCATCTTATTGATGTTCTTCGTTATAATGTTCAATGTCTACTTTGATTATATACTTAGTATAGCTAGTTTATCATTTTGTTTATGCATAGTTCATATAGCGCTCACTCTAAAGTGTGGGTAGTCGACATTGTGTAAGCATGGTGCTTATACATTGTTTGCCTGTGGATACACCCTATATTCTAGGTCATGTGGTAGATCATGGATGTGACACTCCCATTGAGTCCTTTATAGTCCACACCCTGAATACAGGTGCAAGTAGGGTCTGGTTACGAACGAAGAACAAGCTCCGTTCTTAATCTTCCTTAGTATTATACCTTATGTGTAGATATAACAATAACCTTAGCCATGACTACTAGGTATAATTGCACTAATCAATGTTTTGTGTTCACTCCTAGTGTAGGAGTAAAACATTTTTATTGGTGGACCTAAATGGAGGGCATGTTTTGCATACTCCCAGTGTAGGAGCAGCAGGTATATGTGGTGTGTACATGATCTTGATTTTAAGAGCATGACAAATCTCTCATAAGGGTCAACAAAGGTTGACAAAACTCAATACAATTGCAAGCAACATATATGTGGAAGTTTTCCTAGCCTAAATAACATATATGGCTCTAGTGGGAATTCAAGCTTTGTCATACAGGAACTCATCATGTAGCATTTTTATGTTTTTTAAATGATAAATCTCTAGAACTTTAGTATCACTTGATACAATATAAACAACAGTTTAGACCTTCTCATATCATATTCATCAATTAGATCAAGCATTTGCTACCCACGAGTTTCAAGTTCAGAGTAAATCTTTATATCAAATCAATCGTATCCAAAACTCAGGAGAATTCAAGGATGAAAACTAGGTACTTGAAAGGAATTACAACATAGCAACTATTCATCATTTTCATTTAAGAGATTATTCTGATTCCTCTTTATTTTATTCAACTCTTAAAAATAAATTAAAGCAAACTAGACACACCTTTTTATTTTGTTTTCAATTCACCATTTTCTTAACTATTTAAAAGAAACTAAAACTAGAACAAAGGGAAAGCATACTTACCTGGATACATGAGAGTGCTTCTCCCCCAAGCTAGCTCTTTCAGTGAGGGTTTGGTGTTTTAAGTCCTTCGAACTGGACTTCTCCTTGGGAAGTTTATTTATCAAGTACCTCGGTTCGCTCTGAATATGAGGATTCTTGTGGTGGTGCCTCTAATGGTGATGTCACCTTTTTTCACCAAAACCATCTTAGTTTTGAGTTTTGATTTTGGTTTAGCAGGTTTAGAACCTTTACTTGTAGAAATGAGAGAGTTGACTGTCTACCCCCACACTTTGCTTGAAGTGTGTCCTGCTCATAAGACAAGGTAGAGATCAAGTGCATGGGCTCTGTTGGTGGAAAAACACCAACAGAACCAAAACTTTACATATTCTTCTCTAACCTTAGGCACATTGAACAAGATGAAGTTGATGTTGTGTCTTTTGTTCACTTATGTCATGGGTGATAAGATCAAAAGATTTAGCTGCTTAACCTACAGAAGGATTGTCCATAAGGTATTAATCTTTACATGATTATGACTATCATCTTCCAGAATTAGGATGCGCACTATTTAGCTTATTTGGTTAAGACTATGGGATCAAGAAAGTGGTGCTAGGAACAAGCTTAAAGAACAAGACATGTTGAGCTAATCAGGTTTGATCAGGTAAATTGTAACTCAAACAGATTTTATTTCTTATTTATGTGCCTACCAGAATCAAGGAAAAGCTTTTTAAATAACGACCATTTACCTTAGGATGTTACCTTTGTCATTGGAGTGTAATGTCACCATATGATGAAGGGTAGATGACTTGTGATGGTCCTTCCTATCTGCTTAAAGTTTTCCTTGTTTGCTAGCCTTGCAGTACGAGTTGTTCATGAGATTCTTGTCTCCTAGATTGCACATTTTCTTTCTCATCCTTTTGTCATGCCATCTTTCTGCTCTTCGATCTTTTGACACCTTGTTAGACCTTCGGCCTTACTCATTGTTTTATGCCTGCAAAGGATTAGTGGACAACACATACCTGAAGGAAAATACAATTTTGAAATATGGGTTGTTTGTCCAGAATTTTGTAATTTCCCTCTATGCCAATGAAAAGATAGTGTTAGAATTATTTTACAATAGTTTTTGTGTATCATGTTCTATACAGGCATGGCTCAAGGCAAACGTAACTTGTAGCTAAAGACAAAGCGAATGATGTTTGATACTTATAGTTCTTTCATCCATGTTGAATGAGTCGTGTCTTCTTTGTGCAATGTTATTGGAGTTTGTCATGTGCCTTGCTTCATCTCCAATTTGAATTCATCTCGTGTCTTACCCAAATTGAATTGAGAGTTTCCTGCAAGGGTTAGTCCAACAAAATATCTAGTATCTACTAAAGCAATTTTTCGTTCAATAACCAAACTGGACTCCATGTCTAATTTGATTAAGGAAGGCATTTTAAACTAAGCACCTCGCTTAATTTAAAAAACCTTTGGAAGTATGTCGAGTACTTCCAAACCAAAACTTACTATGGGAGACAAAGATAACATGAAAGCACTATAGAGATTTACTCAAACGGAGATGAAAGGACATGATTGTTATTTAGCAAATTGAGCATGTCTTAAAAGTAGAGATAACCAAAATAATTTAGCAACATGGCAAGAGATGTTTTTTACGGAAGTCTATCCCCTATCTTGAATTTTGCAGAAAAATCAAGTTTGGATGGATGTAATTAAATGTTGCATGATAAATGGTTGGACATACCTTCGATCATCATCCTTCATTCTTTTTGCTTCAAACCTGGAATGTTTAGTGATCAAAAATACCCGAAGGAATATTTTCACAATTACGTTTCTATGCTCACTTCACAAGGGCATTATAGCAAAAAGTGAAAGCTCATGTTATCTCCTGAAAGTGCTTGCTTTAGGACAAAAGCTCATCCTTGGGAAACCTTCTAATTGCACTCAAGTTGGTAAAGTGGTTTCCCCTCCAACATCAACCTTTGTGTACCTATCTCAAGGTTCGCACAACAAGATCTACAATATTTATGATAAACATATGCATCTACAACCACCATTTTAAAGTCTTTATGAACAAGGAGAATGAGGGGGGTGAAGATCTCGTGTTTGGCAATGTTGGAGAGACCAATTAATTTAGGAGATTTCTCATGCGAGCATGGATTTGATGAGATGTTCATCAAATAACTTCCATGCTCATTGATGTTATCTTCCTTTTCAAGCTCTAAGGGTGTTTCTTCATGAATGTCTATAGGCAGAAACATTGTCTTCATCATTCCATGCCTATGACATTCATTGGATGTTTTATTGTCTAAGATTTCCCATGGATTGGTGGCTCTTGGGTTGATATCGTCTAAGGCCTCCTCCAAACTTGGATAAGTCATATTTATTAAAGAGATTGATTTAAGCTCATCGTTTGGATCTATGCCAAGTTTGGATTATATCCATAAGGCTTCGTCCTTGTCCATCCATTCTTTAGCAACGGCATATAAGTTCTTAATACATTCCAGCCATTGTCATTGCTCTTTTTGGTCATCCTTATGGCCTTCATGATTCCTATGCCTTGGTTGTCTTAGTGGATTTCTAGGGTCATCATGAGACTTAGGAGAGAGAGCATAAGAGGGATCATCAGGGTCAAGGATGGGTTGAAAGATGGGTTCAAATGAGACATCTAATGTGGACATAGAAGGGTAGAGGATAGGAATGGCTTCTAGATGGCTCAACTCTCCTTCTATGGTATTACTTGAAATGTCATCCTTGAATTATTCCCAATGTACTATATGGGAATAAGGACACTTTCTAAGAGATCCCTTCTTGAGAGGATTTGAATTATATTCGCTCAAAGGTCTCTTATGAAGATGAGAGTTGAATGTTCTCCCAAAATCAGCACCAAAGAGGTCATCCTTAATTTCAATAGGGATTTCTAAAGGTGGAATTCCTTCTTCTCTTGGAGGATTTTGGGGTATTGGTGGTTCAGGATTGATAACTAAATCTTAGAATTAAAGTGGTTGTAATTTGGCTATCAGAACTTCCTCTTCTTGATTGGGAGATGATTTCTTGTCTTTCTCGAGGAGTTCATTATGAATGCTAGTGTAGGGAGTCTTTCCACTAATTCTATCAAGCATAGCCCTTGCTTCACTTGTAGACAAATGAAGGAAAGCTCCTCTAGAGGCTGCATCAAGAGATTCCATGGAATCCTTGTTAAGACCCATGTAAAAATGTTGAAGAAGTATAGGGTCTTGAATGGCAAGGTCTGGGCCAGTGATGATGAGTTCATTAAAACGATCCCATGATGTACCAAGAGATTATTCTTCTAGTTGTCTAAAATTTAGAACCTCTTTCTGAAGGCTAACCACTTTAGAGATGGGAAAGAAACGTAAACAAAATTTAGAGCATAACATTTTCCAATCTTCTTGCATACTTCCAACGGTTTGACTGTACCAATGTTTAGCTCTTCCCGTCAAAGAGAACGGAAACAACTTTCATCTTATTATTTTGTTAGACATGCCAGCGATACACAAGCATGCACAAGTCTATTCAAACTCTTATAGGTGTGAGTATGGGTTTTCGTTGCCTTCTCCCGAGAAGGATTTATCACGTATCAATTTTATAAAACACGGGCATAGCTCATATCCAGATGTTAGGATAGGCTCTAAAGATTTTGGTGGCTCTAGGCTTGCGCTCATCGGTTTACATATTGATAGATAGGAGTGAAATCCATGCTAAAAGAAAAAGAAAAATAAAATAAAGAATAAAGATAAAATATTAAGCTAGGCTCAAAGTTAATTCAGCAACCGTTTCCCGGCAATGGTGCCAAAAAGCTTGTTGGTATATTTAATGCACACAGACAAATCCGCAAGCACATGGATACTGCTGTAGCTTTCACCCAGAAGTATTCCAAGTATCGTATCCATAGGGAAATGTATGAGACTAACTACGATCTAACTTAACTAGAGGTAGCAACAAGGTTGAGATAAATATGAGCATAAAGAGGAAAACTAAGGGTCTCTAGTTCTGACTTGGGTAAGCTATGTCTTCTACTATTCAACTGGGACATTACTAGGGAAAGACACTAGTAGAGGATGCTTTCCTTTTTCAACCACGTCCTACTTGCACCTACAGATGGGAGGTGGACTACAAAGGATCAATGAAGCTATATAGTACAGGCTATATAGAACTGATGTCACACATGTGGTCTACCACCATCCGGAATGCTGGGTACATCCATGATTAACCTAAGTCTAAGCACCATGCTTACACTTACGATCAATACTTTAACCTCGAGCATCTATAGATTAAAGCACTCAAAAGAGAGTTGTGATCCTGATGAACAATATAAACAATTACTTACTTGAATCGGAAGTTGATTACCAGAGAAATCTCAAAGGCAAGCTCAAGTAGAACTTGGATCCACCAAGGTACAAGCCGTAGAGAGAGCACCGACAGGCAGGCACCTCCTCCAAACTCTTCCCTCACTCTCTATCTCACTATTATTTACAAGACTATATCCTATGGAGGACTAATCTTCTCTTGATATCTGGCTCTGATCCTCATGATATGAATTAGGGTTTTAGGATGGCTCTAGGGAGGGTGGCAGGGGCTGGTATATATAGGTTGGAGCACCAAACATGAGCCCTTGGATCAAACTGACTTAAAAGGATGGCGTAGATGCAACCTAGGAGGCGGTGGAGAACCGACATTACGACGCGGAGGTTGATAGGTGGGCCTAGGGGCCGAGCGGCCTGTAGGTGGGGCCGGCTGGCCCCACATGGCAGCCCCTTGGGGTCTGCTTCGGTGGAGAGCCTCCTGGAGTCTTCTAGAATCTTCCCACACTGTTTATGTGGGGGAATTCCATAATTTCCTTTGACGAACCCTTGATGGTTTTCTAGATAAACCTTGCTAAAAACACAAATTCACCAAAACTCGTGGAATTTATTAGTTTAAACCCCTATACGTATGTTTGGTGATGGAATTAAGTATAAATACATGTTATGTTGATGGTTTATAATTGATGTTATTGACCGTCAATAGACGTGGCTACCTCCAAGAGTAACATGCACCATCGGCTTGCAACTCGATCACCTAGTGCCACTCGATGCAACCTCATGATACAATTGTCCTAGAATTGCACTCCCAATCGGATGATCACTATCAAGCATATGTGAGTTAGAGGGCTCTCAAGCACACCTACACAAGCCACCAAGGCTTAAGGGTGCTCAGCAACCAGCCCAAGGCCAGCTAGTGCTCGGTTTTATAGCCCCCAAGCAAATAGAGCCGTTGCTCCAAAGATCCCTTTTCTACGAAGGCACTGGACACGACGGTGCCCCTCCCAATGGTCAAATTCCAACGGCTAGAAACTAGCTGTTGGTCACCAAACATGGGTGGCAGTGGCACCACCCTAAGGGTGGTGGTGACCACCCAGGCCAACCCCATGAAGTCCCAACTCTATGGAAAAAGCGGTGGTGCACCGCCCTCCCTATGGCAGTGACCAGGGCGGTGACCAGCCCCGACGTCCTCGCTATCGGGTGAAAAACGGTGGTGCACCGGACAACCCCTGGGGGTGCCATCACCCTCCCAATGGCGGTGCACATAGGACATGGCGGTGACACCTCCGCTGCTGCTGCTCTGAACTGGGGTCAGGTGGGCACCACCCTAGGGGTGGCGATGCCACCAGACTGGGGGTGGTGGTGCCACCCAGGTAGCACCCCAAGCCTAGTTTCGCCTCCTTTTCTTCACCTTTTCCAACACCTTTGCAAATGTGCTAACACCACCAACTATTCACCACTTTGTGCACGTGTGTTAGCTTTTCACAAACATTTCCCAATGGATTTGTCACTTCTTTCACCACGCCACTCGATCCTAACACGTATGCAAAGTTAGATGCTCAAGTGGCACTAGATGACCGATATGCAAACAAGTTTGCCCCTCTTGATAGTACGGCCATCTATCATAAACCCAGTCATAAACTTCTGTACACACCTATGACTGGTGAAATGAAATGCCCTATAGTTTATCCTTTGCCTTGAGCATTCCATTCTATCCCCTCCAATGTTGATGCAACACATGCACCAACCATATCACAAAAAATATGGTCCACTTCATATCATCACGTGACCTTGTTGGTTCATCTATCTTGACCTCACTTGCTTTTTGCCATTGCCTTCGTCCATCGGCGCCATGTCTTGCTCAAGCTTCACCGCCACGCGGTCCATCGCTCAAAAGCCTCCAACTTGCCCTTCACACTTGCAACCGGTCCATCAAGCCAAGTCTTGTCTTGATCTTCTCCACCTTAGTCACATGACTCAATGTCATGTCTCATATGCAATGAGCTCCTTCATCACATGTGTAAGCCTTGCAACATATCCAAGCCATTTCACCTCCATGGCATAGGTTGCTCACACATGATGTACTTGTGGACTAATTACCTGTGTATGTCACTCAAACACATATTAGTCCACCTAAGGTTGTCACTCATTTATCAAAACCAAATAAGGACCTTCCATCTAGTCTCCTTGAAAGATGGTGCCTCTTGTCTATTCTAGCATGATCTCTGGGAGGGGAGAATCCTAAGTCAAGCTTTCCCTGAACTTCACTCTTTTGCCAAAAAACAAAGAATTTTAGTTCAAGTGGTAGTTTCAACTCCTTTGCTACAAACCCTCTTCCACCTATCTTTGTCTCCTAAGGCTTTTGGTCAATTTCAAGAGCTTACAGACTTAGTCCAAGGACTTCAGATGCAAAATGAGCATGATAGTTGGTCTTATATTTTGGGGTCATCAATTTTATCTTCAAGCAAGGCCTATAAGCATATTATTGGACATCGATAGGTGCACCCTTTATTCCATAAGTTATGGAAATATTCTTATCAGAATAAAAGAAAGTTCTTTTTTGGTTGCTCCTAAAAGATAGACAAGCATAAGAGAGCTCCTCAAATTAAAAAACATAGCCCTTGAAGATTACTCATGTGTCCTCTATTTTTTGGGAATAGAAGAAAGCCTTTTTCATTTGATAATTGGTTGTCACTTTGCTTGAGCTTGCTGGGCAACCCTGAACCTAGCAACACCTAACTCCAATGATCCTATTGTTGTTGATGAATCTTCGAGATCAGCTACAACTATCCTTCTCTATGGAGCTCATTATAATGATGTGCTAGTCCATTTGGATAGTAAGAAATGATAAAATAAAATCAGAACCCAGACTTCTATTTAGAGTTTCTGAAAGACAACACCATAGTTGCTTAGCTAAAACACACTAAAAAGAGATGATTAATCGACTCAGATAGATTGATCTTCTACCTTCCTCCTAATACTTAGATTATCTATAGCTAACAACTTGTTCTTTGAAAGCAACCATAAGAAAAAAATTGTACTCTAGGAGGTATCTTAAGATTTTAAACCGCAAAAACATGCACAAGTATCACACCTCTAAAATTGGTCACTTTATAGAGGGTTTGAGAAGAATAAGTACCAATAGAAGTAAACTACCAAATAAATAAAAGAATGTTCTTCATCAGAAAAGCAAACAACAGAGGCTAATTGAACTATTTCTAACCATAGATTCATAAACCCATTGTCCACACACCTTCTAAAGGTGTATTTAAGATTGCTTCCATCCTAAAGGTTGGCCACCATTTTAGACTTTTCATTTACTAGGATATAAATCTCCCAAAACTGTATAGCTAGACTGGAGGTTCCCAACTAGTTGCCCTCCCAAAATTTCACCTTCTTGCGATTTCATGTTTTCCATATAAACCCCATTTTTGTTGTAGATGACACTACCCACATTAACCTTTAAAGAACTATGAGGCCCCCCAAAGTCGAACAATAAAAAATGTTAAGACTAAACTTATTGTATTTATAGTCAACAAATTGTCTCCAAAACTTATGACCACCTAGGTCATACCTAATAACACAAGAGATTACCGGACGAAGAATGGTTCTATGGAGGTTCTCAACCCCACAAGAATGATTTTTTGGCGACAATCAACCCTGTAAGAATGTTGTTTCTTTCTTGGAAAGATCATAGCACAACCCTTGACTTTCATAATATTTGTGTGCTAGACATAGAAAGTTCTTTGGAAAAGTATGATAGTAAATATCTCTAGTTTAATGTAATAGGTAAATGTCCTTTCTGTGCTCCTAGGACCAATGGTTTTCATAATCCTACTCTTAGGTTTATGCATCATTGGATTGGCTTTACCTTAAACCCCAAGAGCTGATTGCGTACTATCAGCATGTTCGGTTGCTCATGTTTTAGATTGTTTCAGCTTATTCTCTCTCACAAAACACTATTGAATCATCCGAAATCATCCGAAATCTACTGTGCAACCAAACAGCCGAACACGCCCTATTTCTGCCGATGAATCTAAATACCTGTTTGCTATGGTAAACAAAAACATGTTTCACCTTTTAAGTCCATGATAGAACAATGGTTAGGAGTTTTCACTAGAGTAAGGAGTGTAGAAAGCACCTCTCTAGGTTACTTCTCGCCTTGTTTGTTGGACCATGCCATATTTGCTTACATACAAGGCATTTTCTTACATACAAGGCGAATGACACTATTTAGATGGTGATCACTTTTTGCAAGGCCACATGCTTAGAGTTGAGGATGATTATTCTTTATTTATGACTTTCTACGACTATGCAACCAAGATTCCTTTGCCTTGTGGAAGTCTCGGATTGTATAGCATGATAAAGTTAACCCATAAGCTCGAGGCAAAAGAGCCTGCACGGCATAGTGTTTTAGGTGGACCGGTACAAGAAGGTGTGCGAGTGACTATTATGATGGATTTGAATGTGACATCTCCTACTTTACCCCAGGCGCCGGGAACATTGATATCAGGTCTAGGAAATGTAATAGCCATTGTATGATCACACTGCCTTGCATCAAGACATAAAAAAACATGATAGTCGCTACCAAAGCAACAATATGTGGTAACGAGAGGCATTTGGAGATGTGCTTCAGACACATAGGTTACTACCTAAACAAGTTTCAAAGCAAGTTTGGGGAGAGTACATGTTTACACTAAAATTTGGAAGAAGAGTCGCAGGGACTCGAAAGCTCCCAAGATCATGTCATCTAGGAATCAATCGCGTGTAGGTCGGTATCAGCTGATTCGAATGCAAAAACTAGAATCGGCTTTCTTCAGATAGCACTAGCAAATAACAACAAAGGCTATAATCGGCGCCAGGACAAGACATGTTGGACTCTACAAAAAGGGAAAGATTAGAGTCCAAGTTATCTTAAATTAAGAATGTTTTCTCTAGGGTCAAAGATTGTGATGAGTCATGCTTAGATAGGAGTCATGCGCGGGTCCTAGGTATAAATATCAAACCCTGGCTATTGTGAAAAACACAATCAATCAAATACACATTATTTACTTTTTTTGGCTCCAGCCACCCCTTAGGAGTAGGAGTAGAGAAGATCTCGGCGAGGTCTTCAGCAAGTATGGATGCATCGATCCGGTCGACCTCCACTGCTTGTCTATAAGTACCGTCATGGCTTATACCTCTGTTCATATGGCTACATCGATCTGGTCGACCTCCACTGCGACTCTGGTATAAGTTAGTTATCGACTCTTGTCTAGTTCAAGTAAGGCTGCATCGATCCGGTCGACCTCCATTGCTCAAACTAGATTAAGGTCAAGTTATCGGCTCTATCTAAGGGTGGCGTTCCTTCGGATAGATTCTTGAAGTTACCGATATTGCCTATTTGCTTCTATTATTTATTTAATTACAGCAATATCACTTCGCCCGATTGGGATTAATCTAGATCGGCCTTATATCTTTTTTAACACATCGTTTGTTAATCTAAATTTGATCTAATCTGCACTTTAAATGATGAGTTGTGTTTTATCGGCTGTTTTATATCAATCTTAATCGTGCATAGCGTGCGGTTAAGACGTGTCTGATCTTGAGTAGATCTATTAGCAAGCAAAAACCGTTCCATGGCCCGTTATCATGGCCTATGTGATTCTATCTCACACCCCACTATTAGCACCGTGGAGTAGGGGTTGTTATTTGGTAGATCTGTTTCTAAGAGGGCATGATCTTAACTGTGCGCTATGCCTAAATCAGCTGTTTTAGCCGATATCGAGTGCTTTCACGAACAGTTCACGTCACAAGACCATTGAAGTAGTGATAGGTTGAAAGATGTGTTAGCCCCATGATCTTATTATTGTATTACGGCCTGCATGATTCTGCCTCATGCCCCACTTGTCATAGCGATAGATGAGATCTAATATGTTCATTAGATTTATCTTTATTAAATGGTTGAATGATGATGAACTGTTTCTTTTATAAAGGGGTTCGGTTACTTGCAGTCATTGGCTCAGTATAACTAATTATTGTTAATATCTTATTGTCATTGACCAATATTTGTCTAAAGAATGATATTCATCCTGAACGATAACCGATTCTTCTTACACAACCCCATGAGCTTTAACCGATTTATTCTTATGAATATGCTGGAATCAACTATTTAGTCGATCTTGTAACACCTCTGGTGTTTTGACCTAGCACTAAAACTTGACATGTCATCATATGCATTGCAAAGCATTCATAAAGTAGAAAATTTTGAATGCATTCACTAAATAAGCTTTATTTCATAATGTTGTTAATTTATGTGATGTGATTCAAAACCCTAAATAAAGATCATGACCACAAGGGTCAAATTTCATGTGATCATGTGAGGCCATGTGTCATTTGGCTCAAATAACCCTAATGGGTCTTGTTACTGGTCAAAAATCAAAGTTAAAGTAAAAGGTAAACAAATCAAATTTGAATTCAAATTCAAATCATAAAAGTCCTTTTTGCCCCTTTTGTCTAATTCAAAATCCATTTAGAATTTGGAGTTGTGACAAAAAGCAAAGTTGAAGCTTATTTTATAAGAATCAACTTTGGTATTCAAAGTTTTTCAAGTTTACATATAAAATTTGGAGTAATTTTGAAATGATTCAAATGCTCAAATGCAACCCAAATTCAAATTTCAAAATGGAGGTAGCATTTGAAAATGTTCCTTGAAGCAAAGTTGTAGAGTTTGAAAAGTTGAGCAACTTTCATTTTTGGAGATTTTCAACTTCTTTAGAAAATTTGGGAGTAATTTGTAAAATGAACTCAGTGGCAAATCTGTAAATACTTCAAAAAAATCAAGTTGGCAACAGGGCGCCACCGCCCCACCGCCGGCGTCCTTTCTCTGGCCTTCTAGGTGCGCCTGCAGCCGCCCTTGGCTTCGCACTGGCGTGGGGAGCACGCTGCGTGTCGATTCCGCGTGCTCCTAGCCGAGCTATAAGACCCAGACGTCGTCGTTGGCTTTTCTTTCCTTCCCTCTGTTTTCCCGACGCCGCCGTCTCAACTCCGACGAGCTTCTCTCGTCTCCTCAGCGCAAGTTAGCCTTGGAAAAGCCATGTTCTAGTTCTGCCTGCTCCTTGCGTATCCGACCGAGCTGTTGCTACCGCTTGATTTCGCCGAGAGCTCGCTGTCCACGTTCATCTTCCTCGCGGCCAGCGACCTCAACGGAAACTCCGATTCACCATGGCCAGCATCATTCGGTGAGCCGTTGCCCTTGCTTGTTGACTCTATGGCTTCGTCTCGATGCTGTAGTGCTTATTCCACTCTTGCCTGCTCGTTTTGCCCACTGCAGTCGCCGGAACGCCGTCGTCGATGAGGTCCGCTCCGCCGTGATCTCGGTCACCGTCGAAACGCATCACCATAGCTTCTCCGGTCTTGCTTGTTGCTTCAACACATTCGGGGTGAGCCACTGATGCTTTTTGAACTCTCTGTTTCACCGTTACCGGCCTTGTTTCATCAGCGTAACGCTGCCGTGCCACCGCGTCCGCCATGGCCGGTGTCAGCCTTGTTCCATGTCGTAATCAACCTCCAAAGTACCACAGATCGATGCGCCTAGCTCTTGTGAACATGTTGATACTTTGGCCGTCGCTGTTGGGCTCACCGTCGGCGAGTTAGTGCCGGTCAGCGCCGTCGAAGCCACGGTCAATGCCCGAGGTTGGGGATGACATGTGGGGGCCGGCTGTCAGTGAGAGAGATAGAGAGAATAGTGTATTTTGATATTTTCTGATTTTGAATAGTGCTGAATCTTTGGAAATTTGTAGGAAAATAATCATAGCTCCAAAAATTCTAAAAATTTGTGTGTAGCTTCGGTACATGTTCTAGTATGGTTTAAAAATATGAATCTTCAAATTTGAATAAATTTTTAATGTTCAAATATTCAGTCCATTAATTGATAAATGCAATTTCCATGATTTTTGTAGACCACTGTATAATTCCAAAAATTATGAAATTTGTTTTGGTACACTAATTTGTCATGAGGAAGCTTACATAAAATTTTGAGGTCATTTGGAACAAGTTCATTTTTGGGCTTATTTCCAAATTAATTCAAAAATAAATAAAAGCAAACCCTAAGTGTTTGATTAGTGTTTGATCTTGTTTTGGTCATGTTTTGTGACTAGTAGGGTTTCAAGATTAGTTTGGTCAAGTCACATGTGTGATCCTTGACGGTAGATTTACAAGTTGGTTTTGTTGGCTTGCAACTTTACCGTGAAGAACAGTTGTATTCGAAGTGTTGTTATATTTCTTGTACCATGATGGCATCATGTTTACATTATCATCATGTTAAAGCTTATGTTATCATTTCATGTAGAATCCAAGAGTGAAACGATTCTAGTTGAGCAAGTTTTGGAAGAATCCCCGGTTGTCACGAGATTCGATAATTATGGTACTGATTCGGAACCTGAGATCGTCAACGAAGGCAAGCCCCGGTTTATGCATTAAACTATTACCTTGTTTACTTTGAAATGTTTATCACCTATGTTACTTATTGCATTAAGTTGATTAATTCAGATATTACCTACTTGATGCATTGCCTACCTTGTTAATTGTTTACCATCCTTGAAGATGATTTCATTTTATAAAGGCGTAGAATGCTTAGTATGCTTATGGTAGGTTTTCAAAGTAAAAGTTTCGATACAATCAGAGATGGCATACTGGCCAAAGAAAGAAAGAAGGTAGAATGAACTAGAGGCTAGTTGGGTAACTTATCTTGAATGTTGGGTAACGTTACCGACTATGTCGCTTAAAGGCCACTCATTGTGGATCTTCTGAATGAGACACTTTATAGTACTAGTCACATACTCCGATAAGCCTACTTCGGCTAATCCGATACTAAGATGAATGCCCACGCACTAGGAGTGGAGAGATGGCAGGAGTAGCATGTACCCTCGTGGCTGGAATGTGGCCGGATTTGAGGTGTGCTATGCTCTCGGATGGCGTGGAGACGGCTTCGTATAGGAGGATCCGGTAGCGAGGTTGATATATACAAGATTAAGTTCTACATATGTCGTGTGATAAGGAATCCCCAGCTGGGACTTGAATCAATTCAAATTGCCAGTGCTCCGTGGATATGGAGACTCGATTCATTATAGAAGCAATGCAGGACTGGTGAATTACTAAAATATGAAAAAAAGAATGGAATGAGAAGGAATGGAATATGGGAAATGTACATTTAGTTGAGATAATGAACTAAAAGAACTTAGGGGTAAAACTTGAAAATAGAATAAGAATAGTAAGCTTTTGGCAAAGAACTTTTGAATCTTGCTACATCCTTACCTTGTCCCAACACCTGCATCTTTAAAGTCTTTCACCCCCTGTTACGTCGGGTTAGTCTTGTTGAGTACTTTTGTACTCAGGGTTTGTCAACCCTTGTTGCAGGTGAGTCGCATGCGCAGGCTTGTTTTGGTCCCTGCTGCATGTCTATGTTTGAAGTCAATGACGATGCGGAGTGATGAATGGCCTTTGGACAAGGCACTAGTTTGTATGATAAATAAAGTTAATGTAATATTATCCCGCTACTATGGTTGTATGACACTTATGGTATTGTAAGTTTGAAAACAACTGGTTTGTAAACTATGTTATCTTAAGACTTTCGCTATCTTTTACTCTAATGTAAATATTTGAATAAACTGTTGTAATCTGCAATGTCTGTGATTGGGATCCTGTTTGAAAAGAGAATCGTGGATGATTCGGGTTTCCCGAGGACACCTGACAGACCTGTTGAGTTGTTGGGAACTCGTGTACGCTATCCGAGGTCTGTCAAGACAACGATAGGTGCATGTGGGCCCGATTTCTTAGGAGGTTCTACCACAGCTGGTATCAGAGCGGTTCCCATCTAAGATCATTGTAGGTTACTTTAGAAAAACCTTCAAATTGATTTGGATCAAAGAAAGTAAACTTGGTATTTTAAAGTTCAAATTTCTTTCTTCTTACCTTTGATCTAGACTCAATCCTATCTTATTTGAAAGTTCATGGCGGATAATATGATTAGGTTTGTCCTATGTACTAAAAATCTAGTACTTTTGATTATATAAATCTTTTGTACCTAGATTCATAAGATCGATTCATGCATCATGCTTGAACACCTTGCATAATAATTCCCCTTAAGAAGTGGTTGGGTAAGTAATGTCAATCCCATTCTTGCTAACCTCCATTATCCTCAAGCTATTCTTATAGTCCTACCCTAAATTCTACAGGCTATGGCAAAGACCAAGGTAACCGCACGTCAGTCCACCGGACCTCATGGAGTTCCTCGTCACCAGTTGGCACCAAGAAACCATGAGCTTGGTGAAGGAAGTTCCAAGAAACTAGGAGATGAAGGATCTTCAAGCAACCCCGCCAACATCGAGAACCTTACCAAGGAGCTCAACACTCTTCGTTGAGCTCATGCCAAAGATCAAGAAGAGCTGGCGGAAATGCAAAGGGGCATCACTATGACCATGGAGCTGTGGAATGAAGCCTAGACATGAGAGGATGCGGCCAATGAACACGTCCATGAGTTGTAGTTCTACGTAGAAGACCTGGAGATGGACAATGCCATTCTTCATGAGAATGTCCACATGCTATACGCTCAACTTCATCCTCCTCATGGGGATGGTGAAGTTACAGATGAAGAAATGATTGTAGATCCAGGAGAAGTTGAGAATGAAGAAGAGGAGGATCCTGAGGAGTTAGTGTACTTCTCAAATGAAGATGAGGTTTCATCCAATATGGGCACGAATGCCGATGACTGAGAGCTCAGAGTAGTAATAGTTCCTTTACTGCTTTCCTAGTAAACCAGGGTTATCTTGTGGGATACAAGACATGTAATTTAAATAAGTAACCCTTTGTAGCATGAAACCTTTTAAATGCTTTCAATAAAGAATAATGTAAGTAAACGTGTTTCTCTAACAGATGCCTCATCCTATCACCCGAGCTGGTGCTAGTGGCTTGCATGACGATGATGAGTACCCAAATCCTCCACCAATGCCTTCGACTATGGCAGATGCCATAACCGCACTCGTCAATGCAACGGTAGAGAATGCTAGGTTGTTAAGGGAACTGGCTCAGAACCAACAGGCACCACACCCTAATCGTGGCTGCCGTAATAATGGAAATGACGAGTCAACCTATATTGATTTTACTGACACACATCTGCCTATGTTCTCTAAGGCAGAAGAGCCTTTAGAAGCTGACGATTGGCTTAGGACAATAGAGCAAAAGTTTGAGCTGATTCACTGTACCGAGATTCAGAAACCAAGGTTTGTGGCACAGCAACTTCGAGGAGCTGCTGGTGCCTGGTGGGCAAATTTGGTAGCAGTATAGCCCGCTGGTCACCAAATCACCTGGATAGAGTTTAAGGATGCCTTCAGGGCACACTATATTCCAGATGGTGTGATGACCATGAAGTTAGAAGAGTTTTTGGCTCTTAAGCAAGGGGAGCACCCGGTGATGTACTATGTTGGGCGCTTCAATCACCTATCACAGTATGCTATAGTGTATGTGAATACTGATAGGAAGAAGAAGAATCATTTTCTTAGAGGCCTGAACACTAAACTTCAAACCATGATGGCAACTTGTGGTAACGCAACTTATCATGAGACAATCAACATTGCTATCGCTTCGGAGGAGAATTACCGGCGACATAAGGAGGCGAAGAAAAAGAAAATATCTGCTTCTGGATCGTCGAGTGGAAAGCGTCAAAAGATAGTCTACCATCCTCAGAATCATGGCCATGCACCATTCCACCCACAACAAGGCCAAGGCAGGCAACAAATCTTTATTCGCCCTGCAACTAATGCGCCTTATCCTCATCAAGCACCGCAGTAGCAAAATAATACAAATAATGCTAACCTCAATGCTACTCCCCAGAATCACAATTACCCATGCTATAATTGTGGTAAACCCAGACACTTTTCTCGAGAATGTCCGTATCCTAGGAAGAACAATCCTGATGCACCCAAAGCCCCTGTTACTCAAGCTCAGAATCAGTACAAGGGCAATGCTTAGAATAGTCAGAAGGGTCAGACTGAGAAGAAAACTAGAAGGGTCTTCTATACTCAGGTGGAATCTATTCCAGAAGGAGAACCAATAATGATGGGTATGTTTCCCATTGCTAAGCATCCTGCAATTACCTTATTTGATTCTGGTGCATCCCATACATTCATCAATCGTACATTTGTTGTGAAGCATGGGATAACTATTGGGGAAACAAAAGAACCATATCATATACAGTCGCCCGGGGGACAAATCTGTACAAGGGAGGTAGTTCAGCATGTACCTATTGAATTGGGAGGTTATGAGTTCCCTACCAATATGCTGATAAGAGGAGACGACCGCTAGAATTCAAAGTGGGAGATCATGTCTACCTCAAGGTATCACCGATGAAAGGAGTTCATCGTTTTGGGATTCGGGGAAAGTTGGCACCCCGTTATGTCGGTCCTTTTCAAATCCAACAATAATGTGGACCAGTCGCCTATCGCGTCAAGCTACCAGATCACATGTCAGCTGTGCATGATATCTTCCATGTATCCCAGTTAAAGAAGTGTCTTCAAGTACCTGACCAAGTGATCGACTTTGGTAATGTAGAACTAGAACCTGATTTGACTTATGTTGAGTACCCCATTAGAGTCTTAGATTAGAAAGATCGAGTCACTCGAAGACGTACAATCAAATTCTACAAAGTACAATGGAATCAACACACTGAAGATGAAGCTACCTGGGAATCTGAGGATTACTTAGAAGAAAACTTTCCTGACTTCTTCGCTTCTATTTAGTTGCAATACCTTGTCTATATTGTAACTTGTCTCGTTTGTCAACAGAATGGAAAAACCCCCTCACTAGCCTTTTGAATAAAGTTATGATGTGTTAGCTTGACACATTTCCTTTTCCATTACTTAGCTTTAGGTTTTAAATCTCGGGACGAGATTTCTTTAAGGGGGAAGGGTTGTAACACCTCTGGTGTTTTGACCTAGCACTAAAACTTGACATGTCATCATATGCATTGCAAAGCATTCATAAAGTAGAAAATTTTGAATGCATTCACTAAATAAGCTTTATTTCATAATGTTGTTAATTTATGTGATGTGATTCAAAACCCTAAATAAAGATCATGACCACAAGGGTCAAATTTCATGTGATCAAGTGAGGCCATGTGTCATTTGACTCAAATAACCCTAATGGGTCTTGTTACTAGTCAAAAATCAAAGTTAAAGTAAAAGGTAAACAAATCAAATTTGAATCCAAATTCAAATCATAAAAGTCCTTTTTGCCCCTTTTGTCTAATTCAAAATCCATTTGGAATTTGGGGTTGTGACAAAAAGCAAAGTTGAAGCTTATTTTATAAGAATCAACTTTGGTATTCAAAGTTTTTCAAGTTTACATATAAAATTTGGAGTAATTTTGAAATGATTCAAATGCTCAAATGCACCCCAAATTCAAATTTCAAAATGGAGATAGAATTTGAAAATGTTCCTTGAAGCAAAGTTGTAGAGTTTGAAAAGTTGAGCAACTTTCATTTTTGGAGATTTTCAACTTCTTTAGAAAATTTGGGAGTAATTTGTAAAATGAACTCAGTGGCAAATCTGTAAATACTTCAAAAAAATCAAGTTGGCAACAGGGCGCCACCGCCCCACCGCCGGCGTCCTTTCTCCGGCCTTCCAGGCGTGCATGCGGCCGTCCTTGGCTTCTCGCTGGCGCGAGGAGCACGCTGCGTGTCGATTCCGCGCGTTCCTGGTCGAGCTATAAGACCTAGACGTCGTCGTTGGCTTTTCTTTCATTCCCTCTATTTTCCCGATGCCGCCGTCTCAACTCCGGCGAGCTTCTCTCGTCTCCTCAGCGCAAGTTAGCCCCGGAAAAGCCATGTTCCAGTTCTGCCTGCTCCTTGCGTATCTGACCGAGCTGTTGCTACCGCTTGATTTCGCCGAGAGCTCACTGTCCACGTTCATCTTCCTCGCAGCCGGCGACCTCAACGAAAACTCTGATTCACCGTGGCCAGCATCATCCGGTGAGCCGTTGCCCTTGCTTGTTGACTCTACGGCTTCGTTTGAATGCTGTAGTGCTTATTCCACTCTTGCCTACTCATTTTTCCCACTACAGTTGCCGAAACGCCGTCATCGACGAGGTCCGCTCCGCCGTGATCCTGGTCACCGTCGAAACGCGTCACCATAGCTTCTCCGGTCTCGCTTGTTGCTTCAACACATTCGGGGTGAGCCACTGATGCTTCCTGAACTCTCTGTTTCACTGTTACCAGCCTTGTTTCGCTGATGTAACGCTGCCGTGCCACCGCGTCCGCCATGGCCGGTGTCAGCCTTGTTCCATATCGTAATCAACCTCCAAAGTACCACAAATCGATGCGCCTAGCTCTTGTGAACATGTTGGTACTTTGGCCGTCGCTGTTGGGCTCACCATCGGCGAGTTAGCGCCGGTCAGCGCCGTCGAAGCCACGGTCAATGCCCGATGTTGGGGATGACATGTGGGGGCCGGCTGTCAGTGAGAGAGAGAGAGAGAGAATAGTGTATTTTGATATTTTTTATTTTGAATAGTGCTGAATCTTTGGAAATTTATAGGAAAATAATCATAGCTCCAAAAATTCTGAAAATTTGTGTGTAGCTTCTTTACATGTTCTAGTATGGTTTAAAAATATGAAACTTGAAATTTGAATAAATTTTTAATGTTCAAATATTCAGTCCATTAATTGATAAATGCAATTTCCATGATTTTTGTAGGCCACTGTATAATTCCAAAAATTATGAAATTTGTTTTGGTATACTAATTTGTCATGAGGAAGCTTACATAAAATTTTGAGGTCATTTGGAACAAGTTCATTTTTGAGCTTATTTCCAAATTCATTCAAAAATAAATAAAAGCAAACCCTAAGTGTTTGATTAGTGTTTGATCTTGTTTTGGTCATGTTTTGTGACTAGTAGGGTTTCAAGATTAGTTTGGTTAAGTCACATGTGTGATCCTTGATGGTAGATTTACAAGTTGGTTTTGTTGGCTTGCAACTGTACCGTGAAGAACAGTTGTATTCGAAGTGTTGTTATATTTCATGTACCATGACGGCATCATGTTTACATTATCATCATGTTAAAGCATATGTTATCATTTCATGTAGAATCCAAGAGTGAAATGATTCTAGTTGAGCAAGTTCTGGAAGAATCCCCGGTTGTCATGGGATTCGATAATTGTGGTACTGATCCGGAACCTGAGATCGTCAACGAAGGCAAGCCCCGGTTTATGCATTAAACCATTACCTTGTTTACTTTGAAAAGTTTATCACCTATGTTACTTATTGCATTAAGTTGATTAATTCAGATATTACCTACTTGATGCATTGCCTACATTGTTAATTGTTTACCATCCTTGAAAATGATTTCATTTTATAAAGGCGTAGAATGCTTAGTATGCTTATGGTAGGTTTTCAAAGTAAAAGTTTCGATACAATCAAAGATGGCATACTGGCCAAAGAAAGAAAGAAGGTAGAATGAACTAGAGGCTAGTCGGGTAACTTATCTTGAATGTTGGGTAACGTTGCCGACTATGTGGCTTAAAGGCCACTCATTGTGGATCTTCTGAATGAGACACTTTGTAGTACTGGTCACATACTCCGATAAGCCTACTTCAGCTAATCCGATACTAAGACAAATGCCCACGCACTAGGAGTGGAGAGATGGCGGGAGTAGCGTGTACACTCGTGGCTGGAATGTGGCTGGATTTGAGGTGTGATGTGCTCTTGGGTGGCGTGGAGACGGCTTCGTATAGGAGGATCCGGTAGCGAGGTTGAGATATGCAAGATTAAGTTCTACATATGTCGTGTGATAAGGAATCCCCAGCTGGGACTTGAATCAATTCGAATTGCCGGTGCTCCGTGGATATGGAGACTCGATTCATTACAGAAGCAATGCAGGACTAGTGAATTACTAAAATATGAAAAAAGAATGGAATGAGAAGGAATGGAATATGGGAAATGTACATATAGTTGAGATAATGAACTAAAAGAACTTAGGGGTAAAACTTGAAAATAGAATAAGAATAGTAAGCTTTTGGCAAAGAACTTTTGAATCTTGCTACATCCTTACCTTGTCCCAACACCTTCATCTTTAAAGTCTTTCACCCCCTGTTACGTCGGGTTAGTCTTGTTGAGTACTTTTGTACTCAGGGTTTGTTAACCCTTGTTGTAGGTGAGTCGCATGCGCAGGCTTGTTTTGGTCCTTGCTGCATGTCTATGTTTGAAGTCAATGACGATGAGGAGTGATGAATGGCCTTTGGACAAGGCACTAGTTTGCATGATAAATAAAGTTAATGTAATATTATCTCGCTACTATGGTTGTATGACACTTATGGTATTGTAAGTTTGAAAACAACTGGTTTGTAAACTATGTTATCTTAAGACTTCCGCTATCTTTTACTCTGATGTATATATTTGAATAAACTGTTGTAATCTGTAATGTCTGTGATTGGGATCCTGTTTGAAAAGAGAATCGTGGATGATTTAGGTTTCCCAAGGACACCCGACAGACCTGTTGAGTTATTGGGAACTCGTGTACACTATCCGAGGTCTATCAAGACAACGATAAGTGCATGTAGGCCTGATTTCTTAGGAGGTTCTGCCATAGATCTCCTTTCATATCGGCTCTCAGAGCCACACATTTGGGACTGTCTGGCAACACCGGCATGTTCTGCCGTAAATTACTGATAAACTTTCTCTCCTTGTCAATTGTAGGGTCAAATTGACTGGCACATCTTGAGAGGAGTGCACAGGATCGACCACCCCTATGTTGAAGCTAGGTGGATCTCCAGCTCCATCGAGCGGACCCTTTCGGCTTGCTCATGTGCCCTTGGCACGAGACAAAAATTTTATGTCGACACACGTTTCTAGCACGCCCGGTGGGACACCACAATCGTCATGGCGGTTCACAACAACAACGACATCCTTATGGTGCATTATGAAGATGTACCTGATGGAGATAAAGAAGTCATCAACAAAGCTATAGAAGAATTTTAGAGCAAATATTTGTTGTCCTACACCAAAACATGTGACAACACAATTGTTCAGAATTTTCCACTACCAAGAGTTCTATTACATGGGCAGACAGATACAGCCGAAGCTGAAGACAGGTGTTTCTTTACGAAAGTTGTAGACAAATCTGTTCGCGATACCATATCAAGCCATAATGAAGCTTTCTTAGACACATTCCACAACGCCATGAAAGAGGCGATTCATGGGTTTCTAGTTGGTCAAGTTGGGATGACTTATTACAATATTCTAGATCCATCGGCCGAAGAGACTAATCAAGTCAGTACCAGCCATCAAGAAGCAGCACCAGCTAGTAATGGTGATGTCCAGTCAGTTCAGAGTTTATATGAACATGCTTAAGGTACTAGTATGAATCAAATATAGTATAATCCTGGACCATTAGTACAGCATGTGCAATAGCCAGCGGGGCAAGGTTAGAACCAGGTGATCAATTTTGGCACATCAGGCCACATACCATCGTCGGCTCAAAAAATAGCACCATCAATTCAAAGGATCCATAGAGATATAGATCCTCATGTCTACAATCAGAGACTTCAAGCAGCAAGCCAGCAAAGGACCCAACAGATAGAGATTCCACAAGGGTATTACTATGGCACAAATTATAACACCCTTCACATGATTCCGAATCCAAGGTATCAAGGCATATGGGATTTCAATCCACAGATAGGTCAGCAGGTGCAGAGAAATCCAAATCTGCAAGCTGATGAGTTGTTGCTGAGGGTGATCGAGATGATGAAGAATCAGTTTGGCCTGAAGCCAAAAGGGCTAACCTTCTCGTACAAACGCCCATATCTAGAATGGTATGATTTGGTCACTCTTCCCACAAATTATAAACTCCCAGAGTTCGCTAAGTTTGATGGCTAAGACAGTACAAGCACGATAGAACATGTCAGTCGGTATCTTACACAGTTGGGCAAGGCATCAGTTGAGGATGCCCATTGAGTTCATTTCTTCTCCTTGTCCCTATCAGGGCCAGCCTTCACTTGGTTTTCATCACTGCCAGTCAATTCCATCGCCAATTGGGCTGACCTAGAGAAGAAGTTTCATACATATTTTTACAATGGGACTGGAGAAAAGAAGATTACCGATCTGACAACTATAAGGCAGAAGACTAATAAATCGGGCACTGAGTTTCTTTAGAGGTACCAAGAAACTAGGAACTTGTGCTTCTCCTTAAACTTGGCTGATGATCAACTAGCTGCTTTAGCTATTCAAGGAATGCTGCCAATTTAAAAAGAAAACCTGCTGGGACAAGAATTTGACAACTTGGGTTAATTGGCTCAACGAGTGGCAGCGCTCAATAGCCAATTCTAGAGTGTGCGTAGAGATACCTGATTCTAGAAGAGTACCACAGTGGCCGAAGCTTATAATCCATACTCAATTGATGACGGCTATGAAGATGAAGAAGAAGAGGTTGCTGTGGCTGAATGGAATTGGGGCAAAAAGATAGTAATGGTGCCAAATCTTTGGGGAAGAGGAGTCGAGGAGGGCTATGACTTTGATGTCACAAAATCAGACAAGCTCTTCGATTTCTTGCTTGAGAAGGGACAAATCAAGTTGCCCGATAATCATGTTATGTTGCCCCCAGATTAGTTGAAGAATAAGAAGTTCTGCAAGTTCCATAACGCGACCTCTCATTCCACTAATGAATACAGAATCTTCCAGCAACATATACAGAGGGCTATTCCACAAGGATGGCTCAGATTTGACATGCCTTAGAAAATGAAAGTTGATGATAATCCTTTCCTAGGAGATCAAAACATGGTTGATGCTAGGCTGATCAAAGGAAAAACTAAGGTCCTAACATCAATCAAATCAAGAGAAGCTAGAACAGTCGATCCCAAGATGCAAATATTGGCCGACGAATACAGGGAAATTAAAAGACATCACGACAAGCAAAAGAGCCGATATGAGTAGGGGGAAACATCAAAAAATGGGGCGACAAAGCTGCGAGTTACATCTCGAATCCTATTGAATAAGTGGCAGCGGCAGAAAGAAAAGGATTATTAGCGTTGGTTAGAGGATCAAGAATACCAGCGTCAACTAGAAAAAGAGAGGTATGAAAGGATGCAAGCCGAATCACATTGGAATTGTCCTTTCTTCAGACATTATTGGAATAAAGGTTTCAAGTTGCCTACCAGACATGACTGTACAGGATGCATCAATCAATATCGGGAGTTTGGGCAATATCAAACCAACTACCGGTCTATCCATGCTCAAGATGTATATCATCATAATAACATGGATCGGTGCTTAAAAAATGGAAGTGTTCATAGTTGGCTTAGAAAACTAGTTATTGACCAAGACTATGCTGATTATAAAAAAGAAAGCAACGAAAGAAAATATGTTTGGCAGGAAGGCTAATGGTGTCTAGGAGGTTTGACAAGAAGCCAGAAGAGAAGGGTGCAATGCCTAAGGAACAAGGAGTTGGAATAGGCTTAGGCATCCAGTAAACCTTAAGTGTGGCGTACTAAGCAAACAGCCGATAGAAAGCAACCATCGGCTAATATCCAAATGGCTTTTCTGTTGCCATCAGAATTCAGAGCTCCAACAAATCAAGAAGTGTATTCAGATTTTGATGAATCGAAGTATGAAGAAATAGTTGCCAAGTTGACGGTTGTACAACAAGCAATATTTGATAAACCAGTCAAGCATCGGCACTTAAAGGCTTTATATATGAAAGGTTTTGTTGATGGGAAGCCGATGAACAAGATGTTGGTGGACGAAGGTGCTTCTATCAATCTTATGCCTTACACTACTTTTCATAAACTTGGCAAAGGACCTGGAGATTTGATGGAGACTGACATGATGCTTAAGGATTTTGGAGGCAATACATCTGAGACCTAGGGGGGCAATAAATGTCGAACTAACAATCAGGAGTAAGACTCTACTCACCACATTCTTCATCAACGATGGAAAAGGGTCATACAGTCTACTCCTTGGTCATGATTGGATTCATGCGAACTGTTGCGTACCATCGACCATGCATCAGTGTTTGATTCAATGGCATGGAGATGATGTCGAGCTGGTTCGCGCTGATGAGTCTATGAGCGTCGCAACAGCCGATCCAATCTTCTGGGAACTAGGAGACTTCGAGTGCTTTTCTAGCAAGTTATGGGAAGGAGGCTTCATTAGAGTCAATGGTGAAAGCCAACAGCCGATCCAAGCAGTCGACTTTAAAAATTTATCTTAATGGATAATCCAATGGATGGCACAAATGGCAAACTAGGACATGGTTTCACGTCGGCCGATGAATTAGAAGAAGTAGATATTGGTTCTAGAGATAGACCTAGGCCGACATATGTAAGTGCCAAATTGGACCCTAAGTATAAACGAGAATTAGTTGATTTGTTAAGGGAATTTAAAGACTATTTTGCTTGGGAGTACTATGAGATGCCTGGTCTAGACCGATCAATTGTCGAACATCGGTTGCCAATCAAACCTAGATATCATCCATTTAAACAGGCTCCAAGGAGGTTCAACCCAAACGTGCTTGATGATATCAAAAAGGAGACTGAAAGGTTACTGGAGGCGAAGTTTATCCGACCGTGCCGATATGCAGAGTGGATATCGAATGTTGTCCCTGTATATAAGAAGAATGGAAAATTAAGAGTTTGCATCGATTTCAGGGATCTGAACAAAGCCACACCCATGGATGGTTATCCGATGCCGATAGCTGATATGTTAGTAGATGCAGCAGTCGGGCATAAGGTTATTAGCTTCATGGACGGCAATGCAGGGTATAACCAAATTTTCATGGCTGAGGAAGACATAGCAAAGACCGCTTTCAGGTGCCCTAGCACAATTGGTTTATTCGAGTGGGTTGTGATGACCTTTGGTCTGAAGAATGCCGGTGCAACTTATCAAAGGGCGATGAATTACATTTTCCATAAGTTGATCGGTAGGATTGTTGAAATCTACATCGATGATGTGATTATAAAATCCATAGGGTACAAAGAGCACCTAGCTAATTTGCGAGAGACTCTAGAATGCACAAGAAAACATGGTCTAAAGATGAATCCTAATAAGTGTGCTTTCAGAGTTTCAGCTGGACAATTCTTGGGATTTATGGTCCACGAGAGAGGAATCGAACTTGGTCAAAAAAGCATAAAAGCAATTGATGAAGTAGTTCCCCCGACTACTAAGACAGAGTTGCAATCTCTGCTTGGTAAGATTAATTTCATCAGAAGATTCATTTCTAACTTGTCGAAAAGGATCCTGTTGTTTTCTCCTTTGTTGAAGTTGAAAAGTGATCAAGAATTCAAGTGGGGTGACATACAACAAAGGGCGTTTTAAGAGATAAAAGAATACATAAAGTGTCCACCTGTGTTGGTCCCTCCTCAGCAAGGTAAGCCTTTTAAGTTGTACGTATCGGCTGATGACAAGACAATTGGATCGGCCTTGATGCAAGAATTTAAAGGAAAAGAGAGTTGTTTTCTATCTGAATAGAAGACTACTGGATCCAGAGACAAGATATTCTCCCACCAAAAAGTTATTCTTGTGCTTATATTTCTCTTGCACTAAGTTGCGACACTACTTATTATCGGCCACATGTACAGTTGTTTCCAAGGCTGATGTGATTAAGCACATGTTATCAATGCCAATATTGAATGGAAGAGTGGGAAAGTGGATTCTTGCGTTATCGGAATTTGACTTGAAGTACAAATTGGCAAAGCAGTCAAAGGACAAGTAATGGCCGATTTTGTCACCCAGCATCATAAGCCAAACACAGGTTATGTAGAGCCGATGCCTTGGATGTTATTCTTTGATGGATCATCATGCAAGCAAGGTGGTGGCATTGGTATTGTTATTATTTTGCCTCGGGGGGGGGGCAAGTTTTGAGTTTGCTCTTCCAACTGAACCAATGATTACTAACAATCAAGTGGAGTATGAAGCTATTCTTAAGGGACTTCAACTTCTTCATGAAGTAAAGGCCAAAGCAATTGAAGTATTTAGAGATTCACAGTTAATTATTAATCAGTTGATTGGCCCATATGAGTGCAAAGAAGAGACTTTGCAAGGATACTATGATGAGTGCCAAAAGTTGCTCAAGGAGTTTCTTCATATCTCTTTCCAATATATTCTGAGAGCACAAAACCAAGAGGCTAATCGTCTAGCTCAAAGTGCATCAGGATATCAAGTGTTTCAAGAAGTCTTGAGTAGTGAAACCTCAAGCGATGATTGGAGAGTCGAAATAGCCGATTACCTTAGAGATCCATCTCAGAAAGTTACCAGAAAGCTAAGATATAAATCGGCTAAGTATGTTTTGTTAGATAATCAGTTATATTATAAAATAGTCGATGGGGTGTTGCTCAAATGCTTAAACCAAGAAGAAGCTAAGGTGTTGATGGGTGAGGTGCATGAAGGGATATGTGGAGCTCATCAATCGGCTTATAAGGTGAAATGGATTATTCACAGAACCGGATATTTCTAGCCAACGATATTGGAAGAATGTTTTGAATATTACAAGGGATGCCAGGACTATCAACATTTTGGTAATGTCCAGAGATCGCCTGCGTCGGCCATGAATCCAATAATCAAGCCATGGCCGTTTTGAGGTTGGGGAATTGATTTAATTGGCTAGATTTTTCTGCCTTCAAGCAAAGGACATAAGTTCATATTGGTAGCAATAGATTACTTCACTAAATCGGTTGAGGCAATTCCTTTGAAGACGGTAACCTTAAAGAACATGATTGATTTTGTCAGGGAACACATTGTGTATCATTTTAGGATTCCTCAAACTATAACTACCGATCAAGGGACAATGTTCACATCAGAAGAGTTCAGGGATATTGCTGCCAGTATGGGAATCAAGCTACTAAATTCCTCTCCTTACTATGCTCAGGCTAATGACCAGGCAGAGGCGTCCAACCAGATTATGATTAAGCTAATCAAGAAAAAGATCGAGGAATAGCTAAGGAAGTGGCATTCGACGCTAAATGAGGCACTGTGGGCACATAGGATGGCCTATCATGGATCAATTAAAACATCACCTTACAAACTTGTGTATGGCCATAATGCAGTTCATCCTTGGGAAGTTCAAACTAGATCAAGGCGTGTTACACTACAGAATGATTTGTCAGCTGAACTCTACAAGAATCTTATGATAGACAATTTGGAGGACTTGAGTTGCCTTCGGCTACGTGCTCTTGAAAATATCGAAGCCAATAAATTGAGGGTTGCAAAATATCATAATAAAAAGGCCAAGATTAAACAATTCTCTGAAGGAGACTTGGTCTGGAAAGTAAAATTGCCGATCGGGTCAAAGGACAGTAAATTCAGCAAATGGTCACCTAACTGGGAAGGACCTTATTGGATCAAACGTTGTGCGCTTGGTAATGCTTATATTTTGGAAACACTAAGAGGAGAGGAAGAATTTGGTCGAGCAAACAATGGGAAATATCTAAAGAAATATTACCCTAGCATTTGGATTAATACTTCATAACCAATTTGTTCGGTCGTCAGCTCTAACCCTATGCACAAGAATTCTTCTAACCGCTCAAGATCTTCATAGCAAAAGGATAGACCATGGAGGGTCCGGTAGAGTCGGAGGCACTTGAGGGGGCAGATAGAAGAGAAACATGGCTGAATTGTTGAGTTGCTCTCGCCAGGGTCGGATAGACATTTTATAGCCGGCCTGAAAAGATGAATCCAAGTACCCATGAAGCAATGATGCTCTCGTAAAAAGTTTTGAAGCATGGGCTCATGAGCTGACATAGGCGATGACAAACAGTAGACCCCAGATCAAGATTCTCTACCCATGACTGTGGGCCTATCAGGGACACAGATGCGGTAATTTTAGAATAAAATTACTTTTATCCCAAAATTGGGGTGCATGTGTTTACACCAAAATTTGGAAGAAGAGTCGTAGGGACTCAAAAGCTCCCAAGATCATGTCATCAAGGAATCAATCGCATGTAGGTCGGTATCAGCTGATTCGAATGCAAAAACTAGAATCGGCTTTCTTCAGATAGCGCCAACAGATAACGACAAAAGCTACAATCGGCACCAGGACAAGACATGTTGGACTCTACAAAAAGGGAAAGATTAGAGTCCAAGTTATCTTAAATTAGGAATGTTTTCTCTAGGGTCAAAGATTGTGATGAGTTGTGCTTAGATAGGAGTCATGCGCATGTCCTAGGTATAAATATCAAACCCTGGCTATTGTAAAAGACAATCAATCAAATACAAGTTACTTACTTTTTTGGCTCTGGCCACCCCTTAGGAGTAGGAGTAGAGTAGATCTCGGTGAGTTCTTCAGCAAGTATGGCTGCATCGATCCGGTCGTCCTTCACTGCTTGTTTGTAAGTATCGTCATGGCTTATACCTCTGTTCATACGGCTGCATCGATCCAGTCGACCTCCAGTGCGACTCTGGTATAAGTTATCGACTCTTGTCTAGTTCAAGTAAGGCTGCATCGATCTGGTCGACCTCCACTGCTCGAACTAGATTAAGGTCAAGTTATCGGCTCTATCTAAGGGTGGCGTTCCTTCAGATAGATTCATTAAGTTACCGATATTGCCTATTTGCTTTCATTATTTATTTAATTACAGCAATATCACTTCGCCTAATTGGGATTGATCTAGATCGGTCTTATATCTTTTTTAACCCATCGTTTATTAATCTAAATTTGATCTAATCTGCACTTTAAATGATGAGTTGTGTTTTATTGGCTGTTTTATATCAATCTTAATCGTGCATAGCATGCGGTTAAGACGTGTCTGATCTTGAGTAGATCTATTGGCCAGCGAAAACCATTCCATAGCCCGTTATCATGGCCTATGTGATTCTGCCTCACACCCCACTATTAGCATCGTGGAGTGGGGATCATTATTTGGTAGATCTATTTGTGAGAGGGCATGATCTTAACTGTGCGCTATACCTGAATCGGCTGTTTTAGCCGATATCGAGTGCTTTCACAAATAGTTCACATTGAAGTGGACCGTGACGCCTAAGAGGGGGGTGAATTAGGCAACTTAAAAATCTAACTCTAAACTATGGCCTCTTTTTCTAACCTTAGCAAAACCTATGCAAAAGATAAACTATCTAAATGTGCAACTACAGTTTTGCTAGTGTGTTGCTATCTCTACCACAAAAGGAGTAATACAATTAATGTAAATGCGGAAGCTAAAGAGCAAGGTAGAGATATGCAAACTCTCAGCGACGACTCTGGTATTTTTACCGAGGTATCAAGAAGCGTGCAAGCTTCCCCCTAGTCCTCGTTGGAGCCCTCGCAAGGAATCCCTCGCAAGGGCCAAGCTCCCAGTCGGGTAACTCCATGGATAGCATCGGGCCTTCCCCATGCACAAGTGGGTCTCCGACGTGCCTTCCGGCAAGCCTCTCCCGGATGCTCCCCGCCGTCTTCACTATCAAGCTTCCGGCCAAAACGCCATGGGCCTTGTTCCCTCCTGTACACGGTGGCGGCCACAACACAAACACGGTTGGTGTGATCTCGCAAGACTACAAGCCCCTCCGATGTACAACAATGGTGCGCACAAGCACCGAGTGGTAAGAGATATGCAAACCTCACTAAACACTAGGTCTAAACCTAGAGCAAGCGCATAAGCGGTGGTCTAATCAACCTAAGCACTTCGGAAAGTACCTACGCTAACCACCTAATGAAACACTAAGCACTATGCAAGTGGAGATCACTAAAATGGTGTATCAACACCCTAGATATGTTTCCTCAGCTCCACACAATCATTTGGCTGGTTGGGGTGTATTTAAAAGCCCTACTGAGAAAGTAGCCGTTGTGGATGAAATCCCGCTTTTCTGCTACTGACCGGACGCTGATCATGTCCTGACCGGACACGTCCGGTCATCCCGACCGTTAGAGCCGTGATCCACTGATCGGACGCTGCCAGCATCTGGTCGCATTTTCACCACTCTGAAACCTCTCTGTACTCGACTAGACTCTGCTGTCCTATGTCCGGTCGATCTGTCGCCAGCGTCCACTCATGCCTATTGCCGAGCCTCTTGATCGGAGCGTCCGATCACTTTTCCCCAGCGTCCGGTCCAGCATTCGGTCATTCTATGAGCTCATTTCTTTGTGATCTTGCATATGGCTTGGTTCCTATCTTCGCGTTTGGACTTTGCTTGTTATCTTGGGTCTTCTCCTGTGCTTCTAAGGTCTTGCTTATGGTGTTGATCATCGGATCATCACGTCGCCTTCATCCTAGTCACGTCTTGCATCCTATTGAACTACAAACCAATCACTTGCAAATTCATTAGTCCAATTTGGTTGTGTTGATCATCAAACACCAAAATCCAAAGTAAATGGGCCAAGGGTCCATTTTCCTTACAATCTCCCCATTTTTGGTGATTGATGACAACACGACCAAAGCAAGCAAATAATAAAAATTTGGAATTTAAAAACTATCTACTTGCTAGGATGCAAAGCAAGGGGAAAGGTTATATGATGCTAAAAGATACTACTTGTAAGACTAAAAGATACTACATAAAAAAACTTATCTTGCCCTTACAAATGTCCCTATGTGGCATTATGGATTTAACCCTTGCTTGCTATAAATTCTCCCCATTACATAGGCAATCCATAATCCACTGTCCTCCCTTTCTCGGACCATTACCACTTGTAGACCATTATAGTCTAGCTTTTGGTCCTACAAATTAATGCTTGCTTTTGGTCCTCTAAATTCTCCCCCTTTGGAATCAAACACCAAAAAGAAAGACATTAGTAGCACAAGGGAGGGTCAAACTTTGTGATCCTTTGTGTGTAGAGTGGAATAGGTCACCAAATTTGACTCTCATATTATATTGTAACACCCCGGGTGTTTTAAATATTAAAACTAGCCATAACATCATATGCATTGCAAAGCATTTGGACATATTGCAAACTTTGATATGCATTTACTAAAACAAGTTTACTTTATGTTGTATGTGTTGAATTGTATTGTTTGAATCAAGTTTGAAATACTTGTATTGTTTCAGAATTCCGAAAACCCTAATTTCAGTATTTAAATTCTACCCTAAAAACCCATTTCAAAATCTAAGCATATTTTGGGGTTGAGCTTAAAAGCAAAAGTGTAGATATTGTCAAGTTGTACAAAGTTGGTTTTTGGAGTTTTCAAAGTTATTTAGAAAATTTTGAAGTAATTTGAAAAGGCGTAATTCTTTAAAGTGTCCCCTTTTGAATTCAAATTTGAATTTCAAAATGTAGACCGAATTTGGATATGGTTTCAAAAGCAAAGTTGTAGAACTTTTGATTTGGAACAACTTTTGTTTTTGGAGATTTTTGAGTTGTTATGAAAATTTGGGAGTAATTTGAGAATTTTTGGCAAATGGCAAATCTATAAATTTTGTGAACAGTGATCACCGCCGAAGCTACATTGCCGGCAATTCCTTCTTCGGCGTTCCAGGCGCGGTCGTGGCCATTTTGGCATCGCGCTGGCATGGTGAAGGCCTCAGCGCAGCTTCCTTGAGCTTCCTGGCCATCATTTATAGCCTGAGCCGTCGCCGTTTGACCCCGCCCCATTGCTCTGTTTTTCCGTCGCCACTGCTCCATCTCCGGCGAGCCCGCGCCGTCGTTGTTGTGCTCCACCATCGCTGTTAAGCTGGTTCTAGCTCCGCCTACTCCTTGCGCTTCTAGCTGACCCACCAATTCAGTTTGTCTTCACCGGGAACTCGAGTTTCATCGCCATCTTCCTCGTGGCCGGCGAACTCACCCGAGATTCCGTTTCACCGCGGCCAGCATCCTTCGGTGAGCCGTTGTCCTTGCTCCGTGTACCTACGGCTTCGTCGCGAAGCTGTGGTGCTTAATCCGTAGCTGGTTGTTCATTTTGACCACTGCAGTCACCGGCATACCATCACCGACGATCCTTGCTCCGCCGCCGTTGCTGTGCACGTCGACCCGCGTCTACGCTGCTTCTCCAACCTTGATCTCTGCTCGGTCGTGTTCGTGGTGAGCTACTGGTCCCTCCTATGCCGTGTATTTAGTCGCTACCAGTCTCCTATCATCGGAGTAGAGCAGCCATGCCACCGCAACCGCCATGGCCGGCGTGAAGCTTGAACCTTGCCATAATTAGTCGAACTTGTGCCACCAATCGATGCGCCTAGTCTTGGTGAACGTTTTAGTATCCTTGCCATCGCCGTTGGTCTCGTCGTCGGCGAGGAATCACCGGTCAGAGCCGTCGCTGCCGTGGTCAACGTCGGAGGTAGAAGATGACATGTGGGACCCGATGTCAGTGACTCAGCGTTCTAAGTGGATTTTCTATTTTTCAGATTTAAATGAATAGTGCTGTAATTTGATATTTTTGTGTAGAATTATTTACAGCTCCAAAAATTATGAAAATTTTTGTGTGAATTCTTTGTGATGTATATTATGTAATAAAAATTTGAAATATTGATTTTCAGTATTTTTGGGATATGATAAAAATTGCCCAATTAATTAATAAATGGCTTTCCATGATTTCTCTAGGCTTAATTAATTATCCAAAAATTATGAAAATTGTTTTGCCACTTAGTTATCATGTGATGAACATATACAAAAATTTTGAGCTTAGTTGGAACAAGTTAAATTATTTCATAATTTTGAATTAAATAATTAATTCATAAAAGCAAATAGTAACCTTTAATGATTTAGGTTTTGATTGAATTTTGGGTTGAGTGATGACCTTGGGTCATTAGTTGTAATGATCCTTGGCAATTGAAGTGAGTATTATGAACAAGGTGTAGTTAGTGTTTTGTAATTGTACCGCGAAGGAAAGTTGTATTCCAGGTATTATTTTACATCCATCATCGTGCATCATGTTTTCAATTCCGCATCATGTTAAACATGGCATTGTTCCTACGTATAGTAAACGAAGGTGAACCCGTGGTAGTTAATCAAGTGGTTGAGGAGGTTAACCTGTCTGTCGAGGTCGGTGTTGATCATTGTGGTACGACTCCTGAATCAGAGTTTTCCGTCAACAAAGGCAAGCCCCGGATGCATTTAACCTTACCTTGTGTTTTACAAATTTATTTCCGCTTTCGCTTTTATCTATTGCATTAAGAGATTAGAAGTCAAATGGAAACCTAATTGATGCATTACCAACCTTGTCGTTCCTTATCTACCTTGTTACCCATTTCAAAATCTTATAAGCCTAGTTATGCTTAGCTATGCTTAGAACAATGAAAGTCGGGTGATTACCTGTCACCTGCGAACTTTAAATGGAACTTTGGGTACTTCTGTTATCATGTGATATGGAAATGGGAAGTAATAAATCTAGACCGGGCGAATGCGGTGTAGGAGAGCCACAAGACATGGAGGTCTTATGAGCGGGTTCTTTTCGCCTGTGTCGATTAAGGCCCATACCGTTGTTGAATTGCATGAGGTGAGACTTTGTTGTACTAACCGCATACTCCGGTAAGCCTTAACTTGGCTATTCTATTATGAGAATGGCTACTCACGCACTGGGAGTGGAGAGATGGCGGGAATAGCGTGTACCCACGTGGCAATGGGCTGGAGTGTGGAGTACTGTATTCTTGGGTGGCGCGGACCCGTTCTTGTTTAGAGGATCCGAGGGTAGGTTGATATATGTGAGTCGGGGACCTGCATATGTCATGTGGTCTGGAATTCCCAGCTGGGTTATAATCGGTTCGAATCGTCATTGCTCCTCGATCATGGAGACTCAACTCACTGTTCAGCATCATAGCATTAATAACTGGAATCTGGTTATGGTTGGAGAAATTGTTGGATACGAAGTTTCATGATCTCATTACGGATCGTGTCAGCTTTGTATATGATCGTATGAAATTTTAAATGTTGATATAAGAATTTTTTGTAAAGTGCTTTTACGCAAAATACTTTGATTATTGCTAAACCCTACCTTGAAACCCTAAGCCTGCATTCCTAAGTCTTATCATTTTATTATTATTTCGGTTAAGTCTTGTTGAGTACTTTTGTACTCAGGGTTCGTTGACCCTTGTTGCAGGTGAGGCTCATGAGCCGATCTGTTTTGGATCGTGCTGCATGACTGTTGTTCATTTCGATGATGATAAGTAAATGCGTGGTCCTTGGGCAGGGCAGGTTACCTTGTGTGTTTTGTATTATATTATAAGGCCACTCCACTACTACGGTTTGTAATATGAATCGAACTGAGTTTGTAAGGTTTGAAATAAATGTTTTGTAAACTAAGTTATTGTAAGACTTCCGCTATATTTTACTCTGATGTAGATATTTGAATAATTGTTGTAATACTGCAATGACTCTGTAATGTGATCCTGCTCGGAAATCATGGATGATTCGGGGTTCTCTGAGGACACCCGACAGTCTTCTTAAGTTACCAGGAACATATGCATAGATGTCCAAGGTCGTTGGACAGTGACAGTTGCATGTGGGCCCTATAATTTAGGAGGTTCTGCCACAGAATGGTATCAGAGAGATTGTTACAAGTTTTGTGGTATTGTTTTACAAAAACTTCAAAATTATTTGGGACAAATCTATTTAAATTATTAATTTGGTCCAAATTGCTTCCGACTTATCTTATTTCATTCTCCCCATTCTTTATTTGATTGAAAAGTCTTGGTTTGGTGGAGTAGTAATATTACTATGCCCTATATACTAATAAGTGTTATTTATGTATTTAAGTTTGATGTCTTAGTTCGTAAGAACGATTCATGCATCATGGTTAATTCACTTGTTACTTCCTTCCTCTATGAGTCTGGGTTGGGTAGTGTGTATAGGTTGAGTTGTGTAATCCATCTTAGCTGCTCAATAGATTATGATTCAAGGGTCTTACTCAGATTGATCTTGTTTCCTACAGTATGGCTCGTACCAAGATTACTCAGATTGATCTTGTTTCCACTGGACCGAAAGGAGTTCCTCGCCATCAACTTGCCCCTAGAAATGACGGTGCTAGCAGTAGCAACTCTAGGCCTGATCCTCAGGCAGAGATACAGAGGCTTACAGCAGAGTTAGTACAGGCCACTCGAGACAGGGCTATGGATGCCATTCAGGTGGGCCAATTACAGGATCAATTGAGTCGTCTTACCACTACTCATAGGAACTGCGAAAGAATGATAGTCCGTATGGTGGACGGAAGAAATGAAGCTTGGCATAGAGAAGATGTAGCTAGAGCTAGAACTCATGAGTTAGAATTTTATGTAGAAGGCTTATAAGAACATAACACCACTCTGCATGAAGAAGTTCATAGGCTAAGCAATCTCCTGAATCCTAATCATGAACCCCAAGCGGATGCAATGGACCCAGGTGTCATCCTTGCCAATGAAAGTGAATCGGAAGAAGAAGAAGAAGAAGAAGAAGAAGATCCTGAAGAATTAGTAATGATAGATGAAAGTGATAATGAAGGCGGTAATATTTCCGGAATGAATACCGAGCCTGAAGTTTGAAGTGATCAGGGAAAGGAGTAGAGTTGTGTACTAGAAGATCTAGTTAAGATAGTAGTCTTGTTTAGATGTGTTCTTGTATTTAAATAAGTGTCATCGATGTAATGCGTGTAGTAAGCTCTTTGATCTTTGAATAAAGGCTTGTGAATAAAGTTTGGTTTGTTATGAACAGATGCGTCGTACGCGGGGATCGCATATTCCTGGTACTTCACAAGATGATGATGATATCCCTAACCCGCCACCGATGCCGACCAATCTGGCTGATGCTATCGCTGCATTAGTCAATGTGACTGTGGAAAATTCTTGTTTGCTTCATGAGATGGCCCAAAGTAATCAGAATTAGATACATGGAAACTGTGGCCGCAATCATAATAGGCATGAGGCTACCTATGTGGATTTCACAGATACAAAACCACCAGTGTTCACCAAGGCTGATGAACCACTGGAGGCTGATGACTGGCTTAGGACCATGGAGCAGAAATTTGATCTTATTCATTGCACGAAATTTCAGAAATCGGTGTTTGCTGCCCAGCAACTTAGAGGTGCAGCTGGTGCTTGGTATGCAAATCTGATGGCCATACAACCTGTAGGCGTTCCGTTAACTTGGACAGAGTTTCGTACTGCTTTTAGAGCCCATTATATCCCGGATGGAGTTATGGCTATGAAGCTGGATGAATTCCTTGCTTTAAGGCAAGGGGATCAAACGGTTATGCAGTATGTGGGAAGATTCAATCATCTGTCGCAGTATGCATCTGAGCATGTCAATACAGATGCTAAGAAGAAGAAATGGTTTATGAGAGGTCTTAATACCAAACTGTAGACAATGATGACAGCCTGTACCAATATCACTTATCACGAGGCAGTGAATATTGCAATTGCTTCAGAGGCAAAGTATCGGCAGCATAAGGAGCTCAAAAAGAAAAAGAATGTGCCGTCTAGACCTTTTGGTGGAAATCAAAAGAGGCAGAGGGTGATTTATCATCCAGTAAACCATTATCGTCCTCCTTATCGTCCGCCGTAGTTTCAATCTGGGCAACAATCCAATGTCTGTCCTGCTGCAACTTATCAGAATCCACAACAGACAAATAATTCTAATGTCATTGTTCCAACACCCCAGGGTCACAAGTATCCTTGTTTCAATTGTGGCAAGCCTGGTCATTTCTCGAGGGAATGTCCGTATCCAAGGCAGTACAATTCGAACTATTAGAAGGCCCCTGTAAATCAACAACAGGGTCAAGTGCAGAATAAGAACAACAATTAGAATGCTCAGAAGGGCAAAGATGAAAGGAAGACCAGAAGAGTGTTTTACATTCAAGCCGGGGAGATTCTAGAAGGAGAGCCAGTGATGATGGGTATGTTTCCTGTCGCCAATCACCCTGCAGTTATACTTTTTGATTCTGGCGCATCGCATTCATTCATCAATAGAACATTTGTGATGAAGTATGAAATTTCAATTGGGGAAACCAAAGAAAATTTCTTTATACAGTCGCCTGGGGGACGTCTGTGTACTAAGGAAATGGTATACCAGGTACCCGTAAGCCTGGGTGGGCATATTTTTCCCACTAGCATGATTATCCTAAAGGACCAGGATATAGATGTAATTTTGGGGATGAATTGGATGTATCAGCATAAAGCTGTTATAGATGCTTTGAATAGAACTATAAGAGTGAATTTGCCAGATAATACTTCTCAACTTCTTATCCAACTTCCAACCTTACGAAGATCAGTGAGCAAAGTTTGTGCAACTACTATCAGAGAGATTAGAGATATCCCGGTAGTGTGTGAATTTCCGGATGTGTTTCCTGAAGATTTACCCGGTCTACCATCTGATAGGGATGTCCAGTTTAATATAGAGTTGAAGCCCGGAACAGCTCCAATTTCTCGGAGAGCTTATAGGATGCCACCTAAGGAATTGGCAGAGTTGAAGACTCAGTTGCAAGGATTGGTTGATAAGGGGTTTATCCAACCCAGTTCATCACCTTGGGGATGTCCTACAATATTTGTGAAGAAGAAAGATGAGACCTTGAGGTTATGTGTCGACTATCGTCCATTGAATGAAGTGACTATCAAGAATAAGTATCCCTTACCCCGGATAGACTTACTTTTTGATCAACTGGCTGGAGCCAAAGTTTTCTCGAAGATTGATTTGAGGTCAGGCTATCACCAAATCAAGATTAAGCCTGAAGATATTCCCAAAATGGCATTTACCACAAGATATGGACTATATGAATACTTGGTAATGTCTTTTGGATTGACAAATGCTCCAGCTCATTTCATGTATCTGATGAATTCAGTATTCATGCCTGAGCTAGACAAGTTTGTAGTGGTATTTATAGATGATATACTAGTATATTCCAAGAACAAGCAGGAACATGCGGAACATCTCAGAATTGTTCTGAATCGCTTGAGAGAACATCAGCTTTATGCCAAGTTCAGCAAGTGTGATTTTTGGCTTAAGGAAGTACAATTTCTTGGACATGTTTTGTCAGCTGAAGGAGTTGCAGTGGATCCAAGCAAAGTTAAGGATGTGCTTGATTGGAAGCCACCAACTACAGTTCATCAGGTTCGGAGTTTTCTGGGATTGGCGGGGTATTACCGTCGATTTATTCCAGATTTCTTGAAAGTATCAAAGTCCATTACTGAGTTGTTAAAGAACCAAGTCAAGTTTGTCTGGTCATCTGATTATGAAGAAGCTTTCCAGACTTTGAAGAGACTGTTAACCACTACACTAGTATTAGCCCAACCTGACATTGAAAAGCCATTTGATGTTTATTGTGATGCTTCGGGTATTGGTATTGGATGTGTATTAATGCAAGAAGGCCGAGTCATTGCCTATGCATCTAGGCAACTTAAGCAACATGAAGTACATTATCCGACTCATGATTTGGAGTTAGCAGCTGTGGTCCATGCTTTGAAGATTTGGCGACATTACCTGCTTGGTAATACATGCCATATTTACACAGATCACAAAAGCTTAAAGTATATTTTCACTCAGTCAGAATTGAATATGCGACAAAGAAGATGGTTAGAACTGATTAAGGATTATGACTTGGAGGTACATTATCACCTGGGTAAAGCAAATGTAGTTGCAGATGCCCTAAGTCGTAAAAGTTATTGCAATTGTCTGACAGTAAAAACAATGGGTCTGACCTTATGTCAAGAAATGGAGAAGTTGAATGTGGAGGTAATTCAACAAGGTAGTTTGACCAACATTATGGTTGAAGCCAATATTCGAAACCAGATAATTGATGCTCAAAAAGAAAACAAGGGTATAGCCCATATCAAGGACAGAGTCAGTAATGGGAAAGCGGAATGTTTTAGCATAGATGATGAGGGTGTGCTTTGGTTCAAGAATCATCTGGTGGTGCCAAAAGTTCCTGAGTTGAGACAGTCAATTCTTGAAGAGGCACATGCTACTAGGTTATCTATTTATTTGGGCAGTAATAAGATGTACCATGATTTGAAACAAAGATTTTGGTGGACCAAAATGAAGATAGAAATTGCAAGATATATAGCAAAGTGTGATACTTGTCAGAAAGTGAAAGCTATACATTTGAGGTCTGCTGGAGAACTACAGCCATTGCCTATTACAGCTTGGAAGTGGGAGGATATTAGTATGGATTTTATCATTGGTCTACCCAAGACATCAAAGGGATTTGATTCAATATGGGTTATTGTAGATCGACTCACTAAGTCAGCACATTTTCTTCCTGTCAAGACCATATACCCCACTATCCAATATGCCAAGATGTATTTAGAGCGAATTGTGAGTCTACATGGAATACCAAAGACTATTGTGTCAGATAGGGGTACACAATTTGTCTCCAGTTTCTGGAAACAATTGCATTCTTCATTGGGTACAAAACTTCTATATAGTATAGCTTATCATCCACAGACGGATGGACAAACTGAAAGAGTCAATCAAGTACTTGAAGATATGCTGAGATGTTGTGTCCTTAATTTTTCCAAAAAGTGGGATGAATGCTTACCATTGGTAGAGTTTTCATATAATAATAGTTATCAAGAGAGTATTAGGATGGCTCCATTTGAAGCACTCTATGGTCGTAGATGCAGAACATCGCTAAGTTGGTCTGAGCCCGGAGAAAGAAGATTCTTTGGAGTAGACCTTGTGAAAGAAACAGAAGACAAGGTTAAGCAAATACAAAGTAATTTGAAGATAGCTCAGTCCTGATAAAAGAGTTATGCTGATAAACGGCATAGACCATTGACATTTAACAAGGGGGATTTTGTATATTTAAAAGTATCACCAATGAAAGGAGTTACTCGTTTTGGTGTGAAAGGCAAATTGGCACCTAGATATATTGGACCATTTCAAGTCCTGGAGAGGTATGGAAAGGTAGCATATCGCTTGAAATTACCAGAACATCTCTCAGCAGTACATGATGTATTCCATGTTTCAAAATTAAAGAAGTGTCTCCGAGTGCCTGAGCAGAATGTTGAAGTTGAAGGAGTGGAACTTGAACCGGATCTGACCTATTCAGAATATCCTATCCGAGTGTTGGATCAAAAAGATCGTGTTACTCGAAGGAGGACAATAAAGTTCTACAAGATACAATGGAATCAACATTCAGAAGAAGAAGCTACGTGGGAGTCTGAAGATTATTTGTTAGAAAAAATTCCAGAGTTTCTTGCGTCAATGTAGAAAAATGTTAGTTTTGCTTAGTTGTTACGAACTATGTTTGTAAAGGAACCTCAGTTGTGTTATGAACAGATTTTGGATATTTTTGGATTGACACATTTCCTTTTTCATTACTTACCCTGTGACTTTGAATCTCGGGACGAGATTTCTTTTAGGGGGGAGGATTGTAACACCCCGGGTGTTTTAAATACTAAAACTGGCCATAACATCATATGCATTGCAAAGCATTTGGACATATTGCAAACTTTGATATGCATTTACTAAAACAAGTTTACTTTATGTTGTATGTGTTGAATTGTATTGTTTGAATCAAGTTTGAAATACTTGTATTGTTTTGGAATTCTGAAAACCCTAATTTCAGTATTTAAATTCTACCCTAAAAACCCATTTCAAAATCTAAGCATATTTTGGGGTTGAGCTTAAAAGCAAAAGTGTAGATCTTGTCAAGTTGTACAAAGTTGGTTTTTGGAGTTTTCAAAGTTATTTAGAAAAATTTGAAGTAATTTAAAAAGGCGTAATTCTTTAAAGTGTCCCCTTTTGAATTCAAATTTGAATTTCAAAATGTAGACCGAATTTGGATATGGTTTCAAAAGCAAAGTTGTAGAACTTTTGATTTGGAACAACTTTTGTTTTTGGAGATTTTTGAGTTGTTATGAAAATTTGGGAGTAATTTGAGAATTTTTGGCGAATGACAAATCTGTAAATTTTGTGAACAGTGATCACCGCCAAAGCTATATTGCCGGCAATTCCTTCTTCGGCGTTCCAGGCGCGGTTGTGGCCGTTTTGGCATCGCGCTAGCATGGTGAAGGCCTCAGCGCAGCTTCCTTGAGCTTCCTGGCCATCATTTATAGCCTGAGCCATCGCCGTTTGACCCCGCCCCGTTGCTCTATTTTTCCATCGCCACTGCTCCATCTCCGGCGAGCCCGCGCCGTCGTTGTTGTGCTCCACCATCGCTGTTAAGCTGGTTCTAGCTCCGCCTACTCCTTGCGCTTCTAGCCGACCCACCAATTCAGTTTGTCTTCACCGGGAACTCGAGTTTCATCGCCTTCTTCCTCGCGGCCGGTGAACTCACCCGAGATTCCGTTTCACCGCGGCCAGCATCCTCCAGTGAGCCGTTGTCCTTGCTCCATGTACCTATGGCTTCGTCTCGATGCTGTGGTGCTTAATCCGTAGCTGGTTGTTCATTTTGACCACTGTAGTCACTGGCATACCGTCACCCAGTGGCGGATGCACGATGCGGGATAAGGGGGGGCTAAAACAATGGAGATGTTGATTTGCATGAAGATTTAATGGTGAAATCAAGCTTTTGCTACAGTGATTAGGCTTGAAATCAAGCCATTAGGGGGGGCTAGAGCCCCCCAGCCCCCCCTTTGGATCCACCACTGCCGTCACCGATGATCCTTGCTCCGCTGCCGTTGCTGTGCACGTCGACCCGCGTCTATGCTGCTTCTCCAGCCTTGATCTCTGCTCGGTCGTGTTCGTGGTGAGCTACTGGTCCCTCCTATGCCATGTATTTAGTCGCTACCAGTCTCCTACGTGTAGTAAACGAAAGTGAACCTGTGGTAGTTAATCAAGTGGTTGAGGAGGTTAACCCGTCTATCGAGGTCGGTGTTGATCATTGTGGTACGACTCCTGAATCAGAGTTTTCCGTCAACGAAGGCAAGCCCCGGATGCATTTAACCTTACCTTGTGTTTTACAAATTTATTTCCGCTTTCGCTTTTATCTATTGCATTAAGAGATTAGAAGTCAAATGGAAACCTAATTGATGCATTACCAACCTTGTCATTCCTTATCTACCTTGTTACCCGTTTCAAAATCTTATAAGCCTAGTTATGCTTAGCTATGCTTAGAACAATGAAAGTCGGGTGATTACCTATCACCTGCGAACTTTAAATGGAACTTTGGGTACTTCTGTTATCATGTGATATGGAAATGGGAAGTAATAAATCTAGACCGGGCGAACGCGGTGTAGGAGAGCCACAAGACATGGAGGTCTTGTGAGCGGGTTCTTTTCACCTGTGTCGATTAAGGCCCGTACCGTTGTTGAATTGCATGAGGTGAGACTTTGTAGTACTAACCGCATATTCCGGTAAGCCTTAACTTGGCTATTCTATTATGAGAATGGCTACTCACGCACTGGGAGTGGAGAGATGGCGGGAATAGCGTGTACCCACGTGGCAATGGGCTGGAGTGTGGAGTACTGTATTCTCGGGTGGCGCGGACCCGTTCTTGTTTAGAGGATCCGAGGGTAGGTTGATATATGTGAGTCGGGGACCTGCATATGTCGTGTGGTCTGGAATTCCCAGCTGGGTTATAATCGGTTTGAATCGTCGTTGCTCCTCGATCATGGAGACTCAACTCACTGTTCAGCATCGTAGCATTAATAACTGGAATCTGGTTATGGTTGGAGAAATTGTTGGATACGAAGTTTCATGATCTCATTACGGATCGTGTCAGCTTTGTATATGATCGTATGAAATTTTAAATGTTGATATAAGAATTTTTTGTAAAGTGCTTTTACGCAAAATACTTTGATTATTGCTAAAGCCCTACCTTGAAACCCTGAGCCTGCATTCCTAAGTCTTATCATTTTTTTATTATTTCGGTTAAGTCTTGTTGAGTACTTTTGTACTCAGGGTTCGTTGACCCTTGTTGCAGGTGAGGCTCATGAGCCGATCTATTTTGGATCGTGCTGCATGACTGTTGTTCATTCCGATGACGATAAGTAAATGCGTGGTCCTTGGGCAGGGCAGGTTACCTTGTGTGTTTTGTATTATATTATAATGCCACTCCACTACTACGATTTGTAATATGAATCGAACTGAGTTTGTAAGGTTTGAAATAAATGTTTTGTAAACTAAGTTATTGTAAGACTTCCGCTATATTTTACTCTGATGTAGATATTTGAATAATTGTTGTAATACTGCAATGACTCTGTAATGTGATCCTGCTCGGAAATCGTGGATGATTCGGGGTTCTCCGAGGACACCCGACAGTCTTCTTAAGTTACCGGGAACATATGCATAGATGTCCAAGGTCGTTGGACAGTGACAGTTGCATGTGGGCCCTATAATTTAGGAGGTTCTGCCACATACATAGATTAAGCTCCCCCTAAATATATGCATACATATGGTAGAAGGCAAAGCATATGCATAATTGGCAAATTATTGTTCAAGGGAATTTAATCTATATAATGCATGGAGAAAGCATATAAATATCAAAATGAAATCAACATGATGATATTGGTTTAGAAATACCACATGTGGAACCCAATTTGATTTCTACCACTTGCAATAGGTGGTGGATATTTGAAGTATGATGCTTAACTCCGGGGACTCCATTTTTCTTGCAATGAGACTACTACACATATGATAAGCTTGAAAAGATGTTAGTCTCAAGGCATCCAACTTGTAGTGTAACCTCCCTCTAAATTTGTGCACACAAGTGTGGGATACTTATAGAAATCATGCACATTGATTTTAGAATCAATAATACCACTTGAAAGATGACATATCATGAATGTGAGAATCATTTTTAAAGATGATATTGGGAGAAATCATCTACAATTTGGACTTTGGCACATATTAGATGAACAATCAAAGGACAAGCTATGTGTCGTGCTCCTAAACAATTTTAAACCATGTAGGTTTGCTCCAAGGGTTAAGCATGAAACCGGGCAAGCCTACCCTAAGATATACCTAGTGTATGCATAACAAAAGATATAAGCATGCAAATGCAAACCTAGGCATGTAAAATAACTAGATGCTTAAAGATACCAATTTATAAGAAATACTACTTAAAGGAAGTACCAATTGAAAGCAATAACATCTAGTTACCTAACATGGGAAGGGGAATTTGGGTCCATAGTATTCACTAACCCACTTGGCAATGATTTTGTCCATCATGATGCACCCCATGAAATGCATCCATACTTTGCCAAGTCTCCAAATTCCCCGATGTCTAATGGACTCCTTACTTCCCTTTTGGGATCCAAACCTTCTTGGTGCTTTTCATATTGGAAATGATTTCCTTTGGCACCCAAAAGCATTTGACCCCATTGTTGGCTTGCTTGTTCACCTTGATGGCCACAACCTTGTCATTTTTCTTCTTCTTCAAGAGATAAGGTGTGGAGGCCTTCTTGTCCACCTTGTTGGTGTAGGTGTTGGAGAGCTTGCTTGTTTGATTTTTCTCTTTTTCTTTGCTCCTCCCCCATTCTTCACCTTACACTCATAGGACTTGTGACCTTCCTTGTGGCACATGTAGCAAACCACGGTTTGTCCTTCATCAAGCTTCTTCACTCCCTTGACGGTGTTATCTTGATGAAGTTGGGCTTGCTTAGCCTTGCCTTTCACTTGAGTTAAGTCCTTGGTGAGGCGAGCTACTTCTTGCTTGAGTTGCTCATTCTCCTTTGCAACCTCTTGTGTGCATGTTTCTACAACAACTTTCTCAACACAAACTTGGTTGCACAAGGGTGAGTCTAAACATAAATCATTACAAGAAGTAGAGGCATCCTTTTTAGATATGTTAAAGATAGAACTTTTCTTTTTAGATGCCTTGGTGGAGGTTGTACTAACGGCTTCAAGATTAGCAACTTTATTAGTTAGCTCATCATAATGTTTGCACATGGTTTCCATTTTAGCAAGCAAACTTTTATAAGCATCTCGTTAGCTAGCTAACTTTTCTTTTAATTTTTCATTTTTCTTTATAAGTTGCTCATCATTGATTGTGCATGCATTTGTTGTTGCACTAGCCTCAAGCTTCTCAATTTTAGTAGATAGTTCAACATTGAGATTAGCAAAGTTCTCATATTGTTCAATCAATGTTTTATATGCTTCTTGTGAACTATCTAGCTTTTCTTTTATTTTTTCGAGCTTCTTTTGTTGACTAGTGCAAACTTTAGCATAATTAAGATTTTGTTGAACAATTTCATCATAAGAAGACATTTCATCATCACTATCACTCTCACTAGAGGATAAGATTTTGTTACCTCGTGCCATAAGGCACACACGAGAAGAGCTTGATGATGAGTGCTTGTGGCCTCGCCTCTTGTGATGGTGTTCTTCTTCACTTGAAGAATCATCCCATAACCTTATTGATGTGAGGACTTGGTTCTTGCATGCCTTCTTCTTTGTCTTGGGTGTGGGCTTGTTTGGACAAACTTCCACAAAGTGCCCCAACTCGCCGCATCCATAGCATCCTCTCTTTCTTTGCTCATTTCTTTGATTGGTGAAAATGAGATCTTAGATTTGGATGGGCACACCCTTGACATTGAGTCTTTGGACCATCTTCTCCATCTTGTTGATAAGTTTGATTGATTCTTCATCAAGGTCGAAGGTGGAGGAGGAAGATTGATCATCATCACTTGATTCTTCATCATCATCATCATCATCATCCTCACCTTCTTCTTCATCTTCACTTGAGGAGCATCAGTTTGAGCTTGTCTCAACTTGCTTGCCCTTCATCTTCTTTTTTTCGCTACATGCGAGAGCTTTGCCTTTGCTTGATGAAGAGGCTTCTTCTTGACCCATCTTACGTGACATTTCAAATGCCACTAACTTGCCAATGACTATGCTCGGGGTCATGGTGCTCAAGTCCTCCATGTTGTGAAGGACGGTGATAATGCTTGCATATTTCTTTTGTGGTAGCACGGAGATGATCTTCCTCACGATGTCCGCATCATCTAGCTTTGTTAGTCCTATTGAATGGAGCTCATTGATAATTAGATTCAAACATGAATACATATCACAAACAAGCTCATCATCATTCATTGTAAAGGTATCAAAATTTTGTTTAGCTAGACAATGTTTTTGCTCACGGACATTAGATGTGTCGTCATGGAGCTCTTGAAGTTTTAACCAAATTCCATGTGTCGTATTTAAAGTGAACACTTGGTTAAACACATCCATGTTAAATGATTCAAACAAGCAATTCTTAGCTCTAGCATTGAAATGCATTTCTTTTTTATCACTCTTTGTGGGTTTTTCAGGATTCTTAATGGGTTTTATCCCGTCATGAGTGACTCTCCAAACACCCAAGTCAACCGCCTCAACGTGGCAAGCTATTCTAGCTTTATAGTAAGGGAAGTTAGTGCCATCAAAGTGCGGAGGCCTAGAGATATCCATCCCAACCACTCTAAATAGTGTCGGCTCAACGACGGTTAAGCCAAAAGTCCAAATTGAGCCAACCGGCTCTGATACCAATTGAAGTGGACCGTGACGCCTAAGAGGGCGGGGTGAATTAGGCAACTTAAAAATCTAACTCTAAACTATGGCTTCTTTTTCTAACCTTAGCAAAACCTATGCAAAAGATAAACTATCTAAATGTGCAACTACGGTTTTGCTAGTGTGTTGCTATCTCTACCACAAAAGGAGTAATACAATTAATGTAAATGCAGAAGCTAAAGAGCAAGATAGAGATATGCAAACTCCCATCGACGACTTCGGTATTTTTACCAAGGTATCGAGAAGCGTGCAAGCTTCCCCCTAGTCCTTGTTGGAGCCCCTCGCAAGGAACCCCTCGCAAGGGCCAAGCTCCCGGTTGGGTAACTCCGTGGATAGCCTCGGGCCTTCCCCACGCGCAAGTGGGTCTCCAACGTGCCTTCTGGCAAGCCTCTCCCGGATGCTCCCTGCCATCTTCACTATCAAGCTTCTAGTCGAAACGCCACGGGCCTTGTTCTCTCCGGTACACGGTGGCGGCCACAACACAAACGCGGTTGGTATGATCTCGCAAGACTACAAGCCCCTCTGATGTACAACAATGGTGCACACAAGCACCGAATGGTAAGAGGTATGCAAACCTCACTAAACACTAGGTTTAAACCTAGGGCAAGCGCATAAGCGGTGGTCTAATCAACCTAAGCACCTCGCAAAGCATCTACGCTAATCACCTAATGAAACACTAAGCACTATGCAAGTGGAGATCACTAAAATGGTGTATCAACACCCTAGATATGTTTCCTCAGCTCCACACACATCATTAGGCCGGTTGGGGATGTATTTATAAGCCCCACTGAGAAAGTAGCCGTTGGGGACGAAATCCCGCTTTTTTGCTATTGACCAGACGCTGATCACGTCCTGACCGGACGCGTCCGGTCGTCCCGACCGTTGGAGCCGCGATCCACTGATCGGACACTGTCAGCGTCCGGTCACATGCCACCAGACGCGTCCTGTCGCATTTTCGCCGCTCTAGAACCTCTCTGTACTCGACCGGACTCTGCTGTCCTGCGTCCGATCGATCTGCCGCCAGCGTCCGGTCACGCCTATTGCCGAGCCTCTTGATCGGAGCGTCCGATCACTTTTCTCCATCGTTCGGTCCAGCGTCCGGTCACTTCTGTGAGCTCATTTCTTCACGATCTTGCGTACGGCTTGGTTCCTATCTTCGTGCTTGGACTTTGCTTGTTATCTTGGGTCTTCTCCTGTGCTTCTAAGGTCTTGCTTATGGTGTTGATCATCGGATCATCACGTCGCCTTCATCCTAGTCACGTCTTGCATCCTATTGAACTACAAAACAATCACTTACAAATTCATTAGTCCAATTTGGTTGTGTTGATCATCAAACACTAAAATCCAAAGTAAATGGGCCAAGGGTCCATTTTCCTTAGACACGTCACGAGACCGTTGAAGTAGCGATAGGTTGATAGATGCGTTAGCCCCATGATCTTATTTTTGTATTACGGCCTGCATGATTCTTCCTCATGCCCCACTGATATTAGTAATAAGTTAGGGTCGTCGAGTCTATTGTAGAGTTGTACCAAGCCAAGTCATATTAGTTATCCTTTACTTTCGTATTTAAAAATAGTAATAAAATGATGATGAATAAGAATAAAGTTTAACTCCCAACATAGTGCTGAAACTAGTTATACCCTTGCTTAATGGAAATGAGGGGAAGTTGCTATGTTAATTCTTGTAAGGTCCTCATACATAGTTCGATACTCTCTTCAATGTTTAAATTTGTTGGCATAACTTGTGATCCTACTTATATCTTTAACCATGTGGGAACAAGAGCTTTCAAGTCTAGGTTCTTGTTACAATGTCATATATTTGAGATTTGGAATTAAGTTTGCCTGTGAGCCTAGTAAGGTGAAATCTCACAGTTCAAACTTCTGTGCAATAGTGCATGCTAGCTATCTTTTTCTTTTGATTTCATATGTAAACAATTCAACCGACCTTAATCAAAGTTCTTGTTGATCTATAGCTCTACCATGTTTAAATAATAGGATCAAATAACCAGTGGGTCACAAGATCAAGAAGCTCTAAGTGTTAGCTCGAGAGTTCAACTATTTGTTTCTGGGCAACTTAAAAGTACTCAATCATTGTTGATCACCAAACTTTTGTTAACTTGGTTCACTAAATCACTATTGATTTATTTTGTATCAAAAAGCAACACATTTGTATATACAAATCATTTTCTTTTGTGAGAGAAAGAGTGCATTCATTGATCAAATGTAATATTACAATCCAGTTTCAGGAGCTCATTTACACAATTAGGATAGTTGCCTCTTCAAACAGCACAATGCATTGAGCGTCTTGCTAATTGAGCTAACAAGGTATGTGAAGAGTAAGAGGCAATGTACATCTAAGCACGACATAAGCACACATACAAATGGAAATGTACATCTAACCAGAAAAGACGAGGACAACAACCTAGGGTTTCCTGTAGCACAGACGCACATTCCGCGTGAGGCTAGATCCCCATCCATAGTGAAGGAGAAGGAGCGCGGGGGAGGTCTATGAGGAAGAGATCTGGCAGAAGGAGGTAAGGAGAGGGAGGGGGAGCAAACCTAGGAGAGGATGGCGCGAGGACCGCCGGGAAGAGGCTGCGCTGGGGAGGCAGCCGCACGGCGTGGCCGACGGAGGAGCTCGCAGGCACCAAGGCGTGATAGGAGGCGGACACCACCAGGAGCCACAGGCATGGCCACCGCAGAGGTCGGCAATGCCGCCGCCCCAGCGACGCGACTGACATGGAGGCAGCAACACGTAGGCTGGGCCGCGTCGGCTCGCACAGGACGCCGAGAGAGAGGTAGAGAGGGAGACGAAGGAGAGGCGCGGACGGTGCTGGGGACGGGAGCGCGAGCGGTGGAGGCGACGCGTGGCGAGGTTAGCGTGAGTGAGCCAGGCGAGCATGGAAGTGATGACGTTTTTCGTTCGCTCTTTCCCTTTTTTTTATTAGTCAACGGCGGAGAAGGGGAGGCACCAACTTACCTGGCGCGGTCTGGGATGACGTGGCCAATCGTTGGCCAAGTGTTGGATTTCCAGGCGACGTGGCCACCCTGTCTGATTTCGGGGTGACGTGGCGGTACGAGCGGCCACCGACCAACATAGGATTGAAGAGCAGAATCTGTGGGCTACCTTGCACTCCCAATTTTACTAGCATGCACTTCTGGAAGCATCCTCATAGTATGTTTAATCTCCTTCACAATATTTGAGTATCTTGACCTGTTATCCATAGACATTTTCAGGGACTCCACAATGCAATAGCAATCTGATTCAACTATAGTTGTTTTTTTTATCCATTCAACCGCTAGCTTGACACCTTCAAAACATGCTACAACATCTGCCGCTTCAACTATGGCACAATTTTTGCTTACACTCCATACAATAATACTCTACTTGAGTGGTCGTATGTGATGATGTCTCCACTAGAGTTTTCCTCTATTGTCGCAAAGAAAGATGCATCAATATTTAGTTTTATCCATCCATCCGGTGGTTCAATCCATTTCTTCCTCCACTCTCTGTTATTTTTGCTCTGTACAATTTTCTTTGATTTCCATTTGTAAATTCTTGTGCTTTCCTTTTGGCATCTTCATTTCTACAATGAAGATGCGACCTCCAAATGGGGCCTTATTCTCTTCCCTGTTACCTTCGTCGTTGGAATTCTGGATGTCTATTCTCCATGTTCTTATACGATCTCCACTCCGGACACGCCATATTAGTTATTTCTTTAGGAGGTCTATACAAATTCCATGCCCTTCATAAGGACGATGAATCTACTAAAAATACCATAGTATACATGAATCATATTAATATTTAATTATGGTTATATACAAACATTAGATAGTTTATAGACACTCAAATAGATGACCTGTTGTATAAACTAAATTGTCTGCTAAGTTATTTTGCATGAGGTAGAAAACTTACAAACAATAAACTATCTATGGATCGTACATGCCACGGGTCCTTTACACTTATTTATTTGTGATCCACATCCTTTACCCTACGGCATTTTTTTTATACAAAGTATTTTTTGAGTTTTAGAAAAAAATACTATGATTTTGTGAAATACTTTAGTTTTAGAGTACCATAAAGTGTTTGGCTGCAACAAACTTTATGATTTTTAATACCATGGTATTGCTGAAACTATAGTCTTTTTAGAGTTTTAAAAACTCCACTCGATACCAGCGGCGAATCTAGACTAAACTGCTGCTGGGGTCGCACAGATTCATGAACTCAATTTGATGGGGTCGTAGCTGGCCGAAACACGCGGGTTCCACTGATTCGTACAAAGTTATCGGGGTCGCATGACCCCGACAATTACACACTGGCTTCGCCGCTGCTCGATACCTCTTTTTTTTCTAAACCGCAGTTTTGCACATCAATAATTCTAAAACTATAGTTTCTTGATATTATGGTTTGTTAATACTAGAGCATCCAAACATGCCCTTATTTGTGCCAACAGCACGCGTGTGTCTGCACGGGTCATGCTTAAACGGCGTCATGCCGTGCCTGCCGCGCATTTGGTCATCTACAGGCCGCGAGCGGCGACGGCCAAGAAGCATGAGCAGCATTTGTGGCGTCACCGACCGTCGGGGGCTGCGAAAAACCGGGGTGAGCAGTGAAAGCCTGACGCCGGCGGCGACCCCGTGACCATCAGAGCAGTTGCGCCTGCCATTACAAGTTGCCTAGTCAGGAGTGGAGTACTCCATTATGAACGGATAACCGATAACCTAATGGTCAGTCGTCGTACTACTCCGGGCGGGCCCTACTTGCTGCGACGCTACTAAAGCCGCACTGCAGAAAAGACTAAAAGAGGCCACCGTGCGGATTTGGTTGCGGTGCCTGTCGTCGTCGTCGTCGTCGTCGTCGTCTCGTCGCCTCCGCCCGTCGCCGACCAGCCCGTAATAATTTCATCCACATGGCTTTGAAATTGCCGGCCAGATTTGTTGACCTTTTTCTATCGTGCGGCAGGAGGAAAGCGCTGCATAATTGCATGATTGCATCCATTGGTTTGCTTAGTGGAGTGGATTTGTGGTTGTTCCCAAGTGGCTAAAACAAATCTGAGGTCAACGTGGTCTATTCGAGCCCAAATCTGGAGGGGAGACACGTGCTCATTGCAATTTATTATCTTCAAATTTATCCAAAAGGAAGACACCGAATCTGGATGGTCTTGGGCTCATGCGGGTGTTTGGTTTGTGAAATAGAGTGGCTCATCATCATTTACTCTTAGTTTTTTATTTGATTTGTGAAATAGAATATCCATTACAACTTTATTACTCAAGAGCTAATATTCATTTACTCTTAGTTTTTATTTGATTTGTGAAATAGAATAAATTGATCCATTACAACTTTATTATTCACGAACTAATGTTTAGTACTAGTATGAAACATAAATCATCCGACTCCATTTGAAAAACGGATTCATGATATATCACCCCACGTAGAATGACTTAGATTCTCCAAACACTCCATTATTGTTTACCTATACCTTCTATCTATTGAGCAAGTGATCAATCCCACATATGTTTCTTTCTCTCCCTCTCTTTTTACCCGTGAGTGCACTTTATTCTTACAATAAATTCATAAAGTGAGACATTCAGGTTAAGTCTAGGTTTGAACATGTCGATAGTATTAGAAACTTAACCAGCTTGAGCTGGAAACTAGACAAGTGAGCTATGTTTGGCATGCCAATCCTATATATATGTTTCTTATTTTGTTGGCATAAATTATGCTTCTATTTTTGGCTACTTATTCTTGCTAGTAACAGTAAAATTTAATCCTTAAAATGACCATATCATATACTCGCTCTCTCCCAAAATAAATCTCCATCTCACGTATGAAGAAGTCAAACAATTTTAACTTTGATCAAATATATACATAAAAGATACTAATATCTATGATACTAGATAAGCATTATTAGATTTATCACGTCATATATTTTTATAGTAAACCTATTTGGAGTTACAAATGTTGATACAATTTTCTTTACATATAGTCAAAGTTAAGATTGAATGACTCCTTGAAATACCAGACAGAGACTTATGTTGGCACGGAAGGACTACTCGGTAGCATAGCATGTTTTCTTTCTGAGGGTTTAGTAGGATTGAAATTCTATAGTTTTAAAAGGAAGGACTGAAATTCTATGGGATGAATGTATATGAAACCATATATTTCAAATAATACTTGACTTGAAAGCTTTTACTTTTTTATATATGAAAGGACCGAGGATGACACCTAGAGGGGGGGGGTTGAATAGGCGTTTCTAAAAATTCAACCCTTTAAAATACAGAAACGATTAGTGTTAAAATCAGAGAAATAAACCCCTCAAGAGTTAGTCACTGAGTATATAACAAGTCCTAAGTGAATCTAGGAGACACGATCCTGCAGCACAAGGATTAGAGAGATAAACAAATAAAATCAGCGCAGGTGACCGATACTGGACGTGTCCGGTAGGTATACCGGATGCGTCCAGTATACACAGGCAGTGACACCGAGCTGGCAACTTGCTCCTTTTGATTCCTCCTATACACCAAGTTTCAGGCACTCACTGGTGACCTATAGACAAGCTCAAGCAATACAAATAGATCACAAATCCCAAATGTAAAGGGAGATCGAGGCACGGTATTTGTTTTACCGAACTTCGGACTCCGTCGAGTCCTACTCTCCGTTGAGGGGGCTACGAGCGACCCAATGAAGGTCAGCTCTAGAGGACCACAAAGGTCACCCTAGCCGGAGTCTTTTCCAACTCCTTTTCCTCCTTCCACTAGTTGATTCTTTGTCTTATAGCGGTGGAATCAAACCGTTATAAACTTCCGAGGCACACCACAATCTCTTAGGTGCTCTCCGGCGACGCCTAGCCGTCTAGGACCGAAGAGTCTAAGAGTAACAAATACAAATCACGAGATCGACAAATATGTATAAGTGCTCAAGGGTGGCTTGCTCTCAAATTTGAATCTCACTCAACCCACAAGATGGATTTTGCAAAATGTATCAATCACTCACTAAGAGAGGGTTGGAGAGTATTCTCAAGGTTCAAAAACGTGTATAGAAGTCAGCAAAATCAGCAGCCTCCAAAGGTGGAGGCTAAGGGGTATTTATAGCCCCTTTGAAAAACTAGCCGTTATAGAGCCATTGGGAATACCGGACATGCCCGGTATTGCCTGCACACCACCAACGATCACTAAGTCCGTGGCGCATGTGAGGCATCGGAACTCCCGACGATTGCCGGAACTTTCGACCCCCGAAACTCCCAACATATGTCGGAACTCCCGACGAGAGAAACTCCAGAGCACAGAAAGGTTGATGTGGCTGACCCAATACCGGACACGTCAGGTATCATACCGGACACGTCCCGGTATTTTCAGCCACAGCTAGGTCAAGTTAGCTCTAGGCACTCTCTCTTACTTGAACCTCACATGGGTTGGCTTGAGCACTTATGAATAATCATCTATCAACATGATGCATCCCTCTCAATAGTATGGCATACCTATTTACTCAAGATCAAATGAAAAAGGAATTTGAACCGCTTGAGTTGATTTCCTTCAAACTATATGCCAAAGCTTTCAATCTTCATCACGTGAGGGTGTCAATCATGTCATCTTTGATTTCTCCTTGAGCATAGTCATCTTGAGCACGTGACTTGATTCCATTTAACAAATGTGAGTCAACTCCAAATGTATCAAGTCACTTTCAATAGTTTATCCAAGATTTGATTCTACACTTCAATGTGACCGTCATGGTTTGATTGATACCTCAACTAAATGCAAGTACTTCCTTCCTCACCCTAGCTAGGTTTCTCGGTCTCCAAGCCGTCGCTTGCCCTTTACCCTTGCTTAGTACCTCGAAGCATTTCCTTGCTATCTTCACCATCTCAAGCCATCAAGTCATACTTTGTGTTGAACCATCATTTTAGTTCATAATTCATCTTTTCAATGTAGCAAGCTTCAAATATAAGACCATTCAATATGCAGTCCCTCATGTCTCATTAATTATCATCTCAACGTGCTTGCTTTACCATACTTCATAGAAATCCCACAATGAGTAAGCCTTGTATAAATTACATTTACATTGTTGTCTTATGTTTGAACTAAATTGTTTATACAACAACACATCATTTTGGCTTTTATCAAATACCTGTGAGATAACCCATTTCCTGTCAACACTTAGTAAATCGGTTAGACCTTTAATCACGTTGTCATTCAATCATCCAAAACCCACTAAAGGGCTAGATACACTTTCAATATCTTAGATATCACAAGACGTTGTGTTTGCATCCAAAATTGGCAACCTAGGTATTTATTCTAGACTTGCAAAGTTGTGAAATTGCAAACTGAAGTTCACAATTGCGTAGCTCTCATCAAGATGAATTGAAATGTATATATGGAATGTCTACTTGGAAGTCTGGATGGGAGAATTACGGTCTCCGGAAGATCCACACCCGTACAATGCATATTTGCGCATCTATCTTTTTACCTTCCTAACGAACCAACAGTATCCTTGTATCTACGCAAGCATGTTTGAGACTTTCTAGGTAGGATGTTGATCCTAGAACATCCGTATATGTGCCTCACAAATGGGCTTCTATAGGCATTTCTAGTTTTTTCGTGCCAAGTCTACGAGCCGATTTTGGTACAATTCGATTCTCATGTGATCCGAGGGTATTAGTCTTTTAGGTGTGGGACTAGATTTGCATAATACATCGGTTCTGACCTCATTTTCTATGTCGCACCTCCCTTCTTCCTTTTCAAAAGTATTCAAAATTTCTATATATCAAAGCAGGAGAGTTTGGCCGTCGCTCAGGGTGGCCACATCACTCCCATCGTTTACAGCTGTAGGATCTTCGCTTCGACGTCCAGAATTTGTTTCGTCTACTGTTCTGGTCTACGTCTTCTGGAGCCTTCATTCGTTCATTTACTCTCCGCCTTGTTACTGTGCCCGCCCTCATCCTCTCGCATGTACGCTCGCTCCCTCGCTCCCGAGTCGCCACGCAACTGAGGCGACGGTGCGAGACGACCTCGGCGGTGGCCAGCCCTCCGCACGGCGGCGGCCACACTCCTCCTCCTCCTCCTTGCCGGCTGGGCCCCACCGGTGGCCGCCGTCACGCCTTACCCGGCGCTGCCTCCTCCAGACGTTCCGCGTGTGGTACACGAAACCCTACCTCCTCCCCCTCCTCCTCGTCGCATCGCGTCCTGCTGGCCGGAACCGCGCTGCCTCCTCACCGCGCGAGGGGCTGATAGGACATCACAGCGCGCGTGGGCTACAGCGCGCCACCGTCTCCATGCCCCGATGGGTGGCCGCCGCCGGCAACTCCTCCACTTGAGCAACCCACGCCAGTGGCCGCCGAAGTCGCTGCCCCACGGCGTTGCCTTCTCTCGCCATCCTGTGCCTGCTGCTGTGCTCTATGAAACCCTAGCACTCAGGCCAGCTAGGGTGGGGCACTAGGGAGTCTGTGCCAGCTGCCTCCCTATGAAGCGTCGCATCGGTGGTCGCTGTCGACGCCGACGCCCCTCCCCCACAGACACCGACACCGGCTGGACTTGGCCTGGTTCTCTCTCTCTCTCTCTCTCTCTCTCTCTCTCTCTCTCTCTCTCTCTCTCCGGGAGTGACAAAATGCATGTGTGCAATTCCTATCCTTTGTGTGTGTTTGTAAGCAGCATTGTCCCCTGCCAGACTTGCCTATCTGAATAGGCCAAATATGGCGTATTGACTTGCTAAATGAATTGAGTTATTTTTAGTCACGTCCTATTTAGCTGTGTTAAAATTTTCCTGTTGCCTGCAGGAAGCAATACGTGTGATTGTTTATTCTATGCTTATGCAGGTTCAAATGTCCAGTACAACTATTTTACATGGTAGTTTAACATAGCTGAATAATCTAAGGTGCGGCCTATGTTTCAAATCTGGAGCCTTTTACTTATTAGTTGTTATTTGTTTATTGGAATGGAGATGTTTAATGCTTTTTGTACCCATGTCTACTTCTTTTCACGAGATCTACAGGTTTAGTTTGCGCAAATGAAATGCTGGTCAAAATTCTATCCTTTCTCTGTATCCTGTGATGATTGATACTTTGAAATGAAGAAATACCCGCTAAGCAAATAATTCTTCCACATAAATCATAGACATGGTTGCCTCCTTGAAACTGTGGCCGTTATTGACAGCAATAGTGTATTGTCTAGATTTTTGGAAAAAAGGGTTCCGTTGGTTGAAAAAAATGTGGATGTTCTTAACTTTTATATACAATTTACTACTATAATGGCACAACCACTATTTTGATTCCAAGCATTGGTAATGCGTGTCGAGAGAGTTGTGGAATTTGAGTGATGCGTACGACTTAACTTTGACAAATGCACTTACATGTTGAGTTAAAAGAAAATAGTTTCCATGTTTGTTAGTCTGAAGCAGATCTCAGTAACAAGCAATAGTTTTTTCTTCTGGCCATACTAAGAACATTGGATTTTCACCTCAAAAAAAGAGCTATGTACAATCATGTCTGACGGTTCAGGACAAAAGTTGTATGCGGTTTTTGAACTTTTTTTTGTCCGAACAACCTATATCGGTTGATTCAATGCCTATTTGTTTTATCTCCAACTCCATCATGCTTGCTTTTGCCTTACACTATCTAGCTTAGCAAAATGTTGCAGGTGATTTGTGTTCCAAATTTACTGCCCTTTTTTATGTATGTGTGTCAGTAGTACTCAGTTGTTTTATGATTATTCCTTTTGTGCAGGAATCCATAAGAAACCCATCTGACAAAATGCTCCTATCAGTACCAGATTCTTTGCTTGCTTCGTTACCAGCTTATGACACACAATTGCGAGAAAGGTGCAGCATAACTTTCTCACATCATTTTAGTTTGCTGATTTATGGCTTCAACTTTTGGTGACTTCCCTAATAGGTCATTTGCTGTTTGCAACAACAGAAAACACAGCCGCATCAACGAGGAATATGTTGTTAGCTTACCACCACAATCTATAACGTCAAGTATTTCCCTATGACAATAAAACCATGCATGTTGGGCAAACTATGTGGACGGCAAAAACAAAGATTTTAGGTTGGTTATTACATTGCCAGTCTACAACAGTTTACTACTTCCTAATCTAGACATAGATCTCTCACCATATTTTTGTGGAATAATTATCTGAAAAGGTTGAATATGACTGTTGGTGATTTTTCGTACAATGCATTCGTTTCTAACCACTGGATGACATGTAAGGAGAATCTTAGAGTATGTCCACTTTTTGCTAGATATTAAATATCTATTGCGCTTATTTGGGGATATTCATATTGTACACACTACTATGGAGCTTGACATGTGAGGAGAGCTAAGTGTTAAATATCTGTTCTACTTATCGCTTGTTTCTAGAATTTTGTACCATGAATGTAGTTGTGCTTTCTTAGCTTCCTACAAGTATCTATGATAAAAAAAGGTCACCCTGTATGTCTACAGCCAGATTATGACTATTATCTGAAACCTTATGGTTGCTAGGTAATTGCTGCTTTTCCCTCTGCTCTTTTCAGTTTGGCAGCAACTTCAGCAAAATAGTCCTCTATTTCCAAGCCATACTATATGACGCTAATGCTTAAAAATCCTTTAGGTATCCCTTGTATGTCTCTTCCTATTGGCTGTAATTCCATTCTATGTAAGACCTTTATTTTTGGTCTTCTTATGTGAGGTTGCTCATCAGGGATACTGTGGCAGAACCTCCTAAATTATAGGGCTCACATGCACCTGTCATTGTCCAATGACTTCTGACGACTATGCATATGTTTCCGGTAACTTAAGAAGTCTGTCGGGTGTCCTCGGGAAACCCGAATCATCCACAATTTCTTTCGAGCAGGATCCATCACAGAGTCATTGCAGTATTACAATAGTTTATTCATTAATATATATCAGAGTAAAATAGCGGAAGTCTTACAATAACTTAGTTACAAAATAGTTGTTTCACAAACAAAGTACGATTATTATTACAAACCATAGTAGTGGAGTAGCCTAAGTAATATGAAACAAAACACGCAATTAAAGTGCCCTGCCCAAGGGCCACACATTTACTCAACATCTTCGATTTGAACAACCGTCATGCAGCACGGTCCAAGGCAGACCTGCCCATGAGGCTCACCTACAACAAGGGTTAAAGAACCCTGAGTACAAAAGTACTCAACAAGACTAAACTGACGTATAAACGGAGAAAACTCAGGAATGCAGGCTTAGGGATTCAAGGTAAGGATTTAGCAAGAATCAAAGTTCTTTTGCGTAAAGGCTCTCTAACAAGATTCTTTCTTTCAACATATAACCCTCATCAAGATCATATATGAATCTGCCATGATCCGTATTGAGATCATGAACTTCATATCAAACCCTTTCTCAAATTTTCCTCAAGTTTCATTTATTAACTACGATGATGAACAGTGAGTTGAGTCTCCATAACCGAGGAGCAACGACGATTCGAACCGATTATAACCCAGCTGGGGATTCCCAACCACACGACATATGCAAGTCCCTGACCTACATATACCAACCTACCCTCAGATTCTCTAAAACAAGAATGGGTCCGTGCCACCCGAGAGCATAGTACTCCACCGGTCCAGCCCATTGCCACGTGGGTACACGCTACTCTCGCCGTCTCTCCACTCCCAGTGCGCGGGTAGCCATTCTCGTAAAAGAATAGCTGAGTCTAGGCTTACCAGAGTATGTGGCCAGTACTACAAAGTCTCACCTCATGCAATTCAACAACGGACGGTTCTTAACCGACATAGGCAGAAAGAACCCGCTCACAAGACATCCATGTCTTGTGGCTCTCATACACCGAGTCCGCCCGGTCTAGAATTATTACTCCACATGATTATATCTCATGATAACATAAATACCCAATCATATCAAAAAATCCATTTATATCTCGCAGGTGATAGGTAATCACCCGACTTCTATCGGTCTAAGCATGGCTAAGCATAAGTAGGCATTCCCTAATTGAAACTGGTAACAAGGTTGATATGGAAAAAGCAAGGTTGGTAATGCACCAATTAGGTTTCCACTCAACTCCTAATCACTTAATGCAACATTTAATAATAAAACTGATATAAATTTGTCAAACACAAGGTAGGTTTAAATGCATCCGGGGCTTGCCTTGATTGTCGGAAAAGTCAGGTTCCGGAGATGTTCCACAGATATCAAACCCGACCTCAACAGGTGGATTAACTTCCTCAACAACTTGATTGACTACCACGTTCTCACTTTCGTTCACTACACATAGTAATAATGCCATGTTTAAAATGATGTGAAATACAAAACATGATGCTTGACGATGGATGCAAAAGTTAATAACTTGAATACAACCTTCCTTCGCGGTATAGTTACAAGCCAAAAACTAACTAAACCTTTTTATAAACTCAAACACTTACTACAATTGCCAAGGATCATTTTATGCTTATGACCCAAGGTCATCACTCAATCCCAAATTTAAACAAAACCTAAGTCATTAAGAGTTAATATTTGTTTTTATTAATTAACAATTAATTCAAAATTATGAAATAAATCAACTTTTTCAATTGAGCTCAAAATTTTTGTGAAGGCTCATCACATGATAACTAAGTGTAAAAACAAATTTCATAATTTTTGGATAATTATACAAGCCTAGAAAAATCATGAAAACTCATTTCTTAATTAATTTGAGCAATTTTTATCACATTCAAAATGTACTGAAAAGTAACATTTAATATTTGTCCTAAAAAGTATACATCTCAGAGAGGTCACACAAAAATTTTCATAATTTTTTGAGCTCTATTTAATTCTACACAAAATAAACAAATCATAGCACTATTTAACCATTTCTGCAGAATAGAAAAATTCATTTTCAAATAAACGGTCACTGACATCGGGGTCCCACCCGTCAGTGAGAGCAGCACGACGGCGAGCCTCTGACCGGCGTGTTCTCGCCAGTGGCGAGGTCTCCGGTGGTGGGACTCGAACCAACATGATCTCCTTGACATTGCGCACACACCGGTGGCACAGATTGAAACTCTAGGTCACTAGAGCGACCTTGCCAGCGAGGATGGTGGCTCAGTGGAGCACGGCCGACGTGCGCCCGGTGATTTAGTACCTCACCGGTGAAACTAAGGTCATCGGCATACTCAGCACCTCCTAACGGACTTAACCAAGCACTCAATTGAACTAACGACACAACAACGCAGGTAGTGACGCGCATAGCGGTACGGCGGAGCAAAACCCACTGGCGTCTCGCGGTCCCGTGGCTATGGCATAGTAGAGGTTAAGAAGACAACACATGCATGATCAATGGCTCACCCCGAAGCTGATGCGCTCGAGAACGATAGCTGCGGCGAGTCGGAGCTAAGTCGTCGACGTTGGAGATGATGGCGGCGGCATGTACTCACGGTGAAGCTCCGTTCTGAGTAAAGCAGCTGACCAAACGATCAACGATCAAGCTCATGAGCATCACGAGAGAATGAAGATCAAGAAACAGCAAAAGCTGAAGCAAGAATCCCACCTGAACTCCCTGTCCGTGGTGGAACTAATCTCGGCGGAGCCTTGCCGGGGTTGGAGAAGACGGGGTTACGCCGGGCAAACCAAAGGGAAAGAAGCTGGGCAAGTGGGTGATCTAGAGGCGCTAGGTGATGGCGATCATGGTGACATGCTCGGCTGAGATTGGGAGGGTGAGATAGCTCGGGCGCGAGCTCAACAGAGCAGGCGGCGCTGACGGGAAAAATAGAGGAAAGGAGGAAGAGCGACTGGAGGGTGCTCCAGACTTAACAGGTGAGTGAAGAGCGGCGATGAGCGGTGCGCTTGACACGCCATGGCAGTGTGGACATGTCGAAGCCAGAGGTGGCGCCTGCGGGCATGCGTAGAAGCTGGTGGAAACTCGCCGACGGTGAGTGTCTGTCTGCTTGCACTGTTTAAGGTATTTACCGAATTGCCATTCGCTTCATTTCTCAATTTACTTTTAAATTTGTATGGAAACTCAAAAATCTCCAAAAATAAAAGTTGTTCCAAATTCAAAGTTCTACAACTTTTCTTTAATAACCATACCCAAATTCTGTCTAGATTTGAAAATGCAAGTGAAATCAAAAGGGGACACTTTAAGAATTTATCCCCTTTCAAATTACTTCAAATTTTATATAACAACTTTGAAAACTCTAAAAACCAACTTTGTACACATTGACAAGGTCTACACTTTTCCTTTTAGGCTTAACCCCAAAATGTGCCTAGATTTTGAATTAGGTTTTCCAGGGTAGAATTTAAATGCTAGAAATTAGGGTTTTTGAATTCAAATTTAATACTAGAGTTATGAACTTGATTCATCCATACAAGTCAACACATATAATCATAAAAGTAAACTTGTTTTAGTGAATGCATATCAAAGTTTTCACTAACTCAAAAATGATGTGCAATGCATATGATGACATGGCATATTTTAGTGTTTAAAACACTAGAGGTGTTACAACCGTTCCCCCTAAAAGAAATCTCGTCCTGAGATTTAAAAGACCTAGGATAAAGTAATGGAAAAGGAAATGTGTCAAGCAAATACATTCAAAACCTGACCATAAAACAGCTAAGGTCCCTTTACAAAACATGGTTCATAAAGACAAAACACAACTAACATTATTCTATATCGACGCAAGAAACTCCGGAAACTGTTCTAGCAAGAAATCTTTGGATTCCCAAATAGCTTCTTTTTCTGATTGTTGATTCCATTGTATCTTGTAGAACTTGATTGTCCTCCTTCGTGTGACATGGTCTTTCTGATCCAGAACTCGGATAGGATATTCAGAATAGGTCAAATCAGGTTCAAGTTCCACTCCTTCAATATCAATATTTTGATCAGGCACTTGAAGACATTTCTTTAACTGGGAGACATGGAACACATCGTGTACAGCTAAGAGATGTTCTGGTAACTTCAAGCGATATGCCACCTTTCCACACCTCTCCAATATTTGAAATGGTCCAATATAACGAGGTGCCAACTTGCCTTTAACACCGAAACGGTTGACTCCCTTCATTGGTGATACCTTCAGATATACATAATCTCCCTTGTTAAACACCAATGGTCGACGTCGTTTATCTACATAACTCTTTTGCCGGGACTGAGCTATCTTCAAATTATTTTGTATCTGCCTAACCTTCTCTTTTGTTTCTTTCACAAGGTCAACTCCAAAGAACCGTCTTTCCCTAGGTTCAGACCAATTTAGCGATGTTCTGCATCTACGACCATAGAGTGCTTCAAACGGAGCCATCTTAATGCTCTCTTGATAACTATTGTTGCATGAGAACTCAGCCAAAGGCAAACATTCATCCCACTAATTGGAATAGTTAAGGACACAACACTTTAACATATCTTCAAGTATTTGATTTACTTTTTCAGTCTAACCATCAGTCTGTGGATGATAAGTGGTACTATATAGAAGTTTGGTACTCATCGAAGCATGCAATTGTTTCCAAAAGTTGGAAACAAACTATGTACCTCTATCCGACACAATGGTCTTTGGTACACCATGTAAGCTCATGATTCATGCTAAATACATCTTGGCATATTGGATAGTGGGATATATACTCTTGACTGGAAGAAAATATGCTGACTTGGTTAGTCGATCTACAATAACCCATATTTAGTCAAAACCTTTTGATGTCTTGGGTAGACCAATGATAAAGTCCATACTAATATCCTCCCACTTCCAAGTTGGAATAGGCAATGGTTGTAACTCTTCAGCAGACCTCAAATGTATAGCTTTTACTTTTTGACAAGTATCACACTTGGCTATATATCGAGCAATCTCTATCTTCATTTTGGTCCACCAAAATCTCTGTTTCAAGTCATGGTACAACTTATTACTTCTCGGATGAATAGAGAACCTGGTGGCATGCGCCTCTTCAAGAATTGACTGTCGCAACTCAAGAACCTTTGGTACCACAAGATGATTCTTGAACCATAGCACACCTACATCATCTATTCTAAAACATGCCGCTTTTCCATTCCTGACTCTTTCTTTGATATGGGCTATACCCTTGTTTTCTTTCTGAGCGGCAATAATTTGGTTTTGAATAGTTGATTCAACAGTTATATTGGTCAAACTACCTTGTTGAATTATCTCTATTTTCAACTTCTCCATCTCATGACATAAAGTTAGATCCTATGTCTTCATGGTCAGGCAATTGCAATGGCTCTTACGACTAAGTGCATCTGCAACCACATTTGCCTTACCAGGGTGGTAATGCACCTCCAAGTCATAATCTTTAATCAATTCTAACCATCTTCTTTGCCGCATGTTCAATTCTGATTGAGTAAAGATATACTTTAGACTCTTATGATCTATATAAATATGACAAATATTACCAAGCAGATAATGCCGCCAGATCTTCAAAGCATGGACAACTGCTGCTAATTCCAGATCATGAGTTGGATAATGTTCTTCATGTCGCTTAAGTTGTCTGGAAGCATAGGCAATGACTCGGCCTTCTTGCATCAATACACACCCAATACCAATACCAGAAGCATCACAATAAACGTCGAATGGCTTCTTGATATCTGGCTGTGCTAATACTGGTGTAGTGGTTAATAATCTCTTCAAAGTCTAGAAAGCGTCTTCACAGTCAGGTGACCAGACAAACTTGGCTTAGTTTTTTAACAATCCAGTGATGGACTTGGATATTCTAGAGAAATCTGGAATAAAATAATGGTAATAACCCGCCATTCCTAGAAAACTTTGAACCTGATGAATAGTGGTTGATGGTTTCTAATCTAGTATATCCTTAACTTTGCTTGGATCTACTGCAACTCCTTCAGCTGACATGACATGCCCTAAGAACTATACTTCCTTTAACCAGAAGTCACACTTACTGAACTTGGCATATAACTGATGTTCTCTTAGGTGTGTCAGAACAACTCTGAGATGTTTAGCATGTTCTTTCTTGTTCTTGGAATATATTAAGATGTCATCAATAAAGACTACTACAAACTTGTCTAGCTCAGGCATGAACACTAAATTCATCAGATACATGAAGTGAGCTGGGGCATTCGTCAAACCAAAAGACATTACCAGGTATTCATATAATCCATATCTGGTGGTAAATGCCGTTTTGGGAATATCTTCAGGCTTAATTTTGATTTGATGATATCTTGACCTCAAATCAATCATGGAGAAAACCTTGGCTCCAGCCAGTTGATCAAAAAGTAAATCTATCCGAGATAAGGGATATTTATTTTTAATTATCACTTCATTCAATGGTCGATAGTCAACACACAATCTCAGGGTCTCATCTTTCTTTTTCACAAAAATTGCAGGACATCCCCAAGGTGATGAACTAGGTTGGATAAAACCTTTATCAATCAACTCTTGCAATTGAGTCTTCAACTCAGCTAATTCCTTGGGAGGCATCCTATAAGCTCTCCTAGAGATCGGAGCTATTCTAGGCTTAAGATCTATTCTAAACTGAACATCTCTATCAGGTGGTAGACCGGGTAAATCTTCAGGAAAAACATCTAGAAATTCATAGACTACAGGGATATCTCTAATCTCTTTGATGAAAGTTGCACAAACTTTTTCCACTGATCTCTTTAAGATTAGAAGTTAGATAAGAAGCTAAGAATTACTGTCTGGCAAACTCAACCTTATTGTCCTATTCAAAGTATCTGCAATAGCCTTATGCTGATACATCCAGTTCATACCCAGGATCACATCTATATCCTGATCTTTTAAAATAATCATTGTAGTGGGAAAAATGTGCCTAGCTAGGTTTATGGGTACCTGGTACACCATTTCCTTAGTACACAGACGTCCCTCGGGCGACTATATATAAAAATTCTCCTTTGTTTCCCCAATTGGAATTTCATGCTTTATGACAAAGGTTCTATTGAATGTATGAGATGCACCAGAATCAAAAAGCATAACTACAGGATGATCGGCAACAGGAAACATACCCAGCATCATGGGTTCCCCTTCTAGAATCTCCCTAGCTTGAGTATAGAAAACCTGCCCCGTCTTCTTTTCATTTCTACCCTTCTGAGCATTTTGGTTGTTGTTCTTGTCCTAAGCTTAACCCTATTGTTGATTTCCTGGAGCCTTCTGAAAATTTGGATTATACTGCTTAGGATACGGACATTCCCTAGAGAAATGACCTGACTTCCCACAATTGAAACATGGGTAATTGTGGCCTTGGGGTGTTGGAGCATGAACACCAAGAACATTTGTCTATTGTGAGTTCAGGTAAGTTATGGCAGGAAGGACATTTGGTCGCTGCCTGGCTTAGAACTGCAGCGGACGATAAGGAGGACGGTTGTGATTCATCGGATGATAAATTATCTTCTGTCTCTTTTGATTGCCACCGTAAGACCCAGATGGCACACTCTTTTTCTTCTTAATTTTCTTATGCTACCGATATTTCTCCTCTGAAGCAATAGCAATGTTAATTGTCTCATGATACGTGACATTTGTGCAGATAGTCATCATGGTCTGAAGTTTGGTACTAAGACCACGCATGAACCACTTCTTCTTCTTAGCACCCGTGTTAACATGCTCATGTGCATACTGTGAAAGGTGATTGAACTTGCCCACATACTGCACGACTGTTTGATCACCTTGCTTCAAAGCAAGAAACTCATCAAGCTTCATGGCCATAACTCCATCTAGAATATAATGGGCACGGAAAGCAGTGCGGAACTCGGCCCAAGTTAACCGAGTATTGGCTGGTTGCATGGCCACAAGGTTCACCCACCAAGCACCTACTGCACCTCTAAGCTGTTGGGCAGCAAAAACAGGCTTCTGGAACTCAGAGCATGGAATGAGGTCGAACTTCTGCTCTATGGTACAAAGCCAATTATCAGCTTCAAGTGGTTCATCAGCCTTGGTAAATACTGGTGGTCGTATATCCGTGAAGTCAACATACGTAGCTTCCTGCCTTTGATGATTACGACCATGATTCCCTTGCATCATATTTTGATTGCTTTGCGCTAACTCCCGAAGCAACTGAGCATTATCTACGGTCACATGGACCAGTGTCGTGATAGCATCAGCCAAAGTTGGCGGAACTGGTGGTGGATCAGGAACACCACCCTCATCTTGCGAAGAACCAGGAATATCTGAAGCCCGAGTACGAGGCATCTATTCATGACAAACCAAACTTTACTCATAAGCATTTATTGAAATACTAAAAGAGCTTACTATAAACACATTACATTGGGTTTACTTATTTATACACAAGTCTGCACTTAAGCAAGACTACCTAGCTTGACTAGAACTCACTATATTACAACTCTACTCTTCTCCTTGATCACATCAAACCTCAGGATCAGTATCCATTCTAGAAACATTTCCGCCTTCATCATCACTTTCATTGACCACCACTACTTCTTCTGGATCCTCTTCTTCTTCCTCTTCAGGCTCATCATCATCTGCTATGATGACACCTGGGTCCATTGCATCAGCTTGAGGCTCATGATTTGGATTTAGGAGGTTGTTCAACCTATGGACTTCTTCATGTAGATTGGTATAATATTCTTCTAAGTCTTCTACATAGAACTCTAACTCATGAGCTTGGGCTCTAGCTACATCTTCTCTATGCCAAGCTTCATTTCTTCCTTCCACCATATGAACTAACATACGCTCACAGTTCTTATGAGCGGTGGTGAGACACCTCAATTGATCCTATAACTTGCCCACCTAGATGGCATCCAAGGCCCTATCTCTAGTAGCCTATGCTAATTCTGCTAAAAGCCTCTGTACCTCAGCTTGGGGATCAGGCCTAAAGCTGCTACTGCTAGCACCATCACTTCTAGGGGCAAGCTAGTGACGAGGGACTCCTTTGGGTCCAACAGACTTATGGGGTGTTACCTTGGTACGAGCCATACTGTAGAAAGCAAGATTTAATAACAGTAAGACAATCTAAGAAAAATCTAAAGAGTAGTAAGAATGGAACTTATACTACTCAACCCAAACTAAGAGGGAAAGTAATTAACAAGTGGATTAATCATGATGCATGAGTCATCCTTACGAAACTTAAACATCAAAGCTCCTAAAGTATATAAATAATAGTTCTTATTATATAGGGCATAATAAGATTACTACTCCACCAAACAAAACCTTTTTAATCAAATAAGGAATGGCGAGAATGAATTAAGATAAGTCGAAAGCAATTTGGACCAAATTAACAGATTAAATTTATTTACCACAAATCGTTTTGAAGTTTTTGTAAAACAATACTACAAAAACTTTGTAATGGTCGCTCTGATACCATTCTGTGACAGAACCTCCTAAATTATAGGGCCCACATGCACCTGTCATTGTCCAATGACTTCTGATGACTATGCATATGTTCACAGTAACTTAAGAAGCATGTCGAGTGTCCTCGGGAAACCCGAATCATCCACAATTTCTTCTGAGCAGGATCCATCACAGAGTCATTGCAGTATTACAACAGTTTATTCATTAATATACATCAGAGTAAAATAGCAGAAGTCTTACAATAACTTAGTTACAAAATAGTTGTTTCACAAACTAAGTACGATTATTATTACAAACCATAGTAGTAGAGTAGCCTAAGTAACATGAAACAAAACACGCAATTAAAGTGCCCTACCCAAGGGCCACACATTTACTCAACATCTTTGATTTGAACAACCGTCATGCAGCACGGTCCAAGGCAGACCTGCCCATGAGGCTCGCCTGCAACAAGGGTTAAAGAACCCTGAGTACAAAAGTACTCAACAAGACTAAACCGACGTATAAACGGAGAAAACTCAGGAATGCAGGCTCGGGGATTCAAGGTAAGGCTTTAGCAAGAATCAAAGTTCTTTTGCATAAAGGCTCTCTAACAAGATTCTTTCTTTCAACATATAACCCTCATCAAGATCATATATGAATCTGCCATGATCCGTATTGAGATCATGAACTTCATATCAAACCCTTTTTCAAATCTTCCTCAAGTTTCATTTATTAACTACGATGATGAACAGTGAGTTGAGCCTCCATAACCGAGGAGCAACAACGATTCGAACCGATTATAACCTAGCTGGGGATTCCCAACCACATGACATATGCAGGTCCCTAACCTACATATACCAACCTACCCTCAGATTCTCTAAAATAAGAACGGGTCCGCACCACCCGAGAGCATAGTACTCCACCAGTCTAGCCCATTGCCACGTGGATACACGCTACTCTCGTCATCTCTCCACTCCCAGTGCACGAGTAGCCATTCTCGTAATAGATAGCTGAGTCTAGGCTTACCGAAGTATGTGGCCAGTACTACAAAGTCTCACCTCATGCAATTCAACAACGGACGGTTCTTAACCGACATAGGCGGAAAGAATTCGCTCACAAGACATCCATATCTTGTGGCTCTCATACACTGAGTCCGCCCGGTCTAGAATTATTACTCCACATGATTATATCTCATCATAACATAAATACCCAATTGTATAAAAAATCCATTTATATCTCGCAGGTGATAGGTAATCACCCGACTTCTATCGGTCTAAGCATGGCTAAGCATAAGTAGGCATTCCCGAATTGAAACTGGTAACAAGGTTGATATGGAAAAGCAAGGTTGGTAATGCACCAATTAGGTTTCCACTCAACTCCTAATCACTTAATGCAACATTTAATAATAAAAATGATATAAATTTGTAAAACACAAGGTAGGTTTAAATGCATCCGGGGCTTGCCTTGATTGTCAAAAAAGTCAGGTTCCGGAGATGTTCCACAGATATCAAACCCGACCTCAACAGGTGGATTAACTTCCTCAACAACTTGGTTGACTACCACGTTCTCACTTTCGTTCACTACACGTAGCAATAATGCCATGTTTAAAATGATGTGAAATACAAAACATGATGCTTGACGATGGATGCAAAAGTTAATAACTTGAATACAACCTTCATTCGCGGTATAGTTACAAGCCAAAAACTAACTAAACATTTTTATAAACTCAAACACTTACTTTAAATGTCAAGGATCATTTTATGCTTATGACCCAAGGTCATCACTCAATCCCAAATTCAAACAAAACCTAAGTCATTAAGAGTTAATATTTGTTTTTATTAATTAACAATTAATTCAAAATTATGAAATAAATCAACTTTTTCCAATTGAGCTCAAAATTTTTGTGAAGGCTCATCACATGATAACTAAGTGTAAAAACAATTTTCATAATTTTTGGATAATTATACAAGCCTAGAAAAATCATGAAACCATTTCTTAATTAATTTGAGCAATTTTTATCACATTCAAAATTTACTGAAAAGTAACATTTAATATTTTTCCAAAAACGTTTACATCTCAGAGAGGTCGCACAAAAATTTTCATAATTTTTGGAGCTCTATTTAATTCTACACAAAATAAACAAATCACAACACTATTTAATCATTTCTGCAAAATAGAAAAAATTCATTTTCAAATAAACGGTCACTGACATCGGGGTCCCACCCGTCATTGAGAGCAGCACGACGGCGAGCCTCTGACCGGCGCATTCTCGCCAGCGACGAGGTCTCCGGTGGCGGGACTCGGATCAACATGATCTCCTTGACATTGCACACACACCGGTGGCACAGATTGAAACTCTAGGTCACTAGAGCGACCTTGCCGGTGACGATGGTGGCTCAGCGGAGCACGACTGACGTGCGCCCGGCGATTTAGTACCTCACCAGCGAAACTAAGGTCATTGGCATACTCAGCACCTCCTAACGGACTTAACCAAGCACTCAATTGAACTAACGACACACCACAACGCAGGTAGTGACGCGCATAGCGGTACGGCAGAGCAAAACCCATCGGCGTCCCGCGGTCCCGTGGCTACGGCGTAGTAGAGGTTAAGAAGACCGCACAGGCATGATCAGTGGCTCACCCCGAAGCTGATGCGCTCGAGAATGACGGCTGCGGCGAGTCAGAGCTAAGTCATCGATGTTGGAGACGATGGCGGCGGCGTGTACTCACGGTGAAGCTCCATTCTGAGTAAAGCAGCTGACCAAACGATCAACGATCAAGCTCATGAGCATCACGAGAGAATGAAGATCAAGAAACAGCAAAAGCTAAAGCAAGAATCCCACCTGAACTCCTTGTCCACGATGGAATTGATCTCGGCGAAGCCTTGCCGGGGTTGGAGAAGACGGGGTTACGCCGGGCAAACCAAAGGGAAAGAAGCTAGGCAAGTGGGTGATCTGGAGGCGCTAGGTGATGGCGATCATGGTGACATGCTCGGCTGAGACTGGGAGGGCGAGATGGCTCCGGCGCAAGCTCAACGGAGCAAGGCGGCGCTGACGGGAAAAATAGAGGAAAGGAGGAAGAGCGACTAGAGGGCGCTCTAGACTTAACAGGTGAGCGAAGAGCGGCGGTGAGCGGTGCGCTTGACACGCCATGGCAGCGCGGACACATCGAAGCCGGAGGTGGCGCCTGCGGGCGCGCGTAGAAGCCGGTGGAAACTCGCCGACGGTGAGTGTCTGCCTGCTTGCACTGTTCAAGATATTTACCGAATTGCCATTCGCTTCATTTCTTAAATTACTTTCAAATTTGTATGGAAACTAAAAAATCTCCAAAAATAAAAGTTGTTCTAAATTCAAAGTTCTACAACTTTGCTTTAATAATCATACCCAAATTCTGTCTAGATTTGAAAATGCAAGTTTCAAATAAAAAGGGGACACTTTAAGAATTTATCCCCTTTTAAATTACTTCAAATTTTATATAACAACTTTGAAAACTCTAAAAACCAACTTTATACACATTGACAAGCTCTATACTTTTCCTTTTAGGCTCAACCCCAAAATGTGCTTAGATTTTGAATTAGGTTTTTCAGGGTAGAATTAAAATGCTGGAAATTAGGGTTTTGGAATTCAAATTTAATACTAGAGTTATGAACTTGATTCATCCATACAAGTCAATACATATAATCATAAAAGTAAACTTGTTTTAGTGAATGCATATCAAAGTTTTCACTAACTCAAAAATGATGTGCAATGCATATGATGATATAGCATATTTAAGTGTTTAAAACACCAGAGGTGTTACAGATACACAGGAGGAACATGTGACCAACATATGCTATTTCTCATCAATGGCGAATTATTACAGTTGAACAGGCTGCATTAGGTAGAATTTGCTGTCAACCCATGAAGCCTTTTTTAAAACATATTAATGATAGTGAAATGCAGTGTGCTTCACCGTGAATTTTTTAGATTAAGGGTTCTAACTCAGCTTTGTAACATTGAAATGATTTTAGCTATGATACAGCTGTCAGATTTTTAGTAGTGTAGAAGTTCTTAATCACCGGTGTTAGCTTACAGTGCTTTGTGTGGCCTTGAGGTTTTAAGACACTGTTCTAAATTTTGCGTTGTAAATTCGTGATTACCACGCATAGAAAATGCTATGATTTCAAAAATATGCAGAATATATGTGTCATGCACCATATAAATAAAGCTCGAAACTTTTAGTTTTTGTGCATGACATATCTATATTAAACTCCTAGTATTGTTTCCATGCAAAGGTTAAACATGTTCTTTACCTGCAACTTAACCACGTGATTTATCGGCGCGCGCGAGGGCGCGCGTAATGGACTAGTTATATCATCATGCTTGAGATTCATTCTTTTTTTTCTAAGCTGTATTAAAAAATTTATTTGCTACTGTTGTCTTCTCCTCAGTGAACTATTTATTCTTAAAGTATTAACAAATAATAAACAAAATAGTATCTCAAAAATGTATATAATGATCTCATATTATTGGCTCATTATCTCACCTTATCTTCGTATTTGAGGAGCTATCTCTCTTTTAAATTCATCCATTTGGTCCCAAAATGTCCAAAATACATTTGAAAAATAAATACTTGGAGTTTTCTCAAAACACGTCGAATTTCACGAGCCATGGTAACAAATTTTCACCATCTATGTGTGCTCCATTTCTCGGGCACCAAATGTTTCTTGCTTGGCTACAACAATAACTCCGATACCTGTGCCTGACCCTGAATTATCTTTTGATCCGCCTCAGAGACTATTGACTACTAGCAAGATAACTTAGGATATACTATATTAATTAATAATGCGTATAAAAATAAAAAACAACAATGCCGGCTTCGGCTTGGCGCACACAATTCGCCCAAATGTCCAAATCCCAATCGTCCAAACATTACATAAGCAGAATTTATAATGGCGAGTACTACATCATTGGTCCGGACTCAACTCAAGTACCACCCCGTGGCAGTTCAAAGAAAAAACTAAAAAAGAAACAAAGAAAAAGACAGCAATCGAAGGGAAGGCCGAAGGGGACGAAACGAGGCGGAGCAAAACCACCAGAACAGAGACGATCAGAAGAGTACAAGCAGCGTTGTCACAACACAATTCAGAAATCGTCGAGCTCTCTATCGTGCACGCCGAAAGACCGCCGCCTCGAACGACTCGACACGACGACCTTCGCTCCCTCCGCCACCGAATCCACCACAAAAACCACCATTTCTTGTTTTTTGTTTTCCCGTTCACCGGAGGCCGGCGGCCAAGAAGATCAAGAACAGGGGAGAAAGGAGGGATTTTGTTGGGGAGACGAGCAGGCGATTTCCTTTTGCCGCCTCGCGTTCACGTTGCCCGGCAGCTCCGGCTTCAGTGAGTCGTTGTGTGGTGTGGTGGTGTTTGGACGGAGCGGAGATGTCGGCGGTGATGGTGGAGCGGGCAACGAGCGATATGCTCATCGGCCCCTACTGGGCGATGAACTTGGAGATCTGTGATATCCTCAACCGCGAACCCGGGTGAGGACGCACGCACAACTTCGCTTCTTAGTTTTTTTTTTCATTTCATCTGCGGTTTTTCAGTACTGATATTACTGTTTTATTGCTGAATGATGGGGTTTTGTATAATTTATTGAAAGCAGTCTCCATTTCTATCAAATGGTGGGGGGCTTTTTGTTGGGATGACTGTGAACTCTAGGGCCGATAAATTTGTGGTTTCCGATTACGATTAGCAGTATCTGTCGTCACTCGTCAGTTCATTTTGTTCTGTGAAGGGAAAACTACCTTGGGAGTGTTGGGCCCTGAATTGCTCCAGAGATAAAATTTAGATGTCGAAGTGTGTTCTGCGATCAATCCGTTCCTGCAATTTTTCTGGGTTACTACTTATCTGTGGAATTGTTTGTTTTTCTTTTAGAAAAAAATCTGCGTAATTGAGGTGTGAAACCGGCATCCATTATTGTATTTTCTCATGCCATCGGTCCAAATGCCAACTTTGGGTGTCCAAATGTCGTGGTCGATAAAAACTGTTGGTTTTGAGGGTCAGCTTTTCTGAGTACTGTTAAAACATCTCTTTCTTAGTTCTAATTTTGTTGACAGCAGGTTAATTTGTTTGAGAAATTCCCAAAACTTGCGTTGCAGGACACACATGGTGCCCACTTAGTCATGGTTTTTGTATTGGGATTAGTTCTTTATGAATTTCGTTTAGTGCTTGGTTCTTTGCCACTGCCATAGTATGCATATGTTTTATTCATTTCCGGTAAAATTTGCAGAAGTGACGTGTTTGTGGATATTTCGTTTGGGTTTTTTTTCCTTGCCTTTGACTCTTAGGACTGGGTTTCATTATTTTTCTGTATTTTTGGCTAAAGAAGAGTTGTCAATTTCAAGATCATGTATCTTTTATGCTAGTAAGAGTTGAGAATTAAAGAAAGAGAGGGAAGGAGCTCTGCTCATAGTTTTCAATTTCAGGGTTGCTTCATAAATATTCTGGTTCTATGATCCTTAATGGAGGAATCCTTATAAAAGCTATACTTATTGCTACAGTCTCAGGTCATGCTTGATGCTGCTTGTAATTCTTGAAAATTGGTTTCTTTCTGCTGTCACTTAATGTCTGTTTTTGTTTTTCCACCTTGTGAACTATTTTCACTTTTGTGCCACGACATGCTGATGGAATCTCTGTTAATTCGAATATTACTTTACATTTGAAGTATAAAGAGAATATCTAATTGTTCTTGGAACTTGCTCTAATTATATCAAAATATATGAAAAACTTAAAAAAAAAACTTGCTTCCATGAAACTAGATCTTTGTTCTAGAAAGGGCGGCAAGAACATTGTTGCATATACTATTCGAAGAAAAAGAATTGACCCAGTTTGATGAGGATATGACCTCCGTACATATGACCATGCTTGGAGAACCATATGGAGACCAAGGAGATCAGCGAAGGTGTCCTAACCGAGAAGGAGGCCCAAAGCTCATCCGGTTCGAGTCCCCAAGGTGGAGACCCAAATCAAGTTCGAGTCCGGCTCGGGCTCCAGGACCAGTCTGCCTTAAATTGGTCACCCATGACGTATCCGGACTCCGTTTTCGACGATCCACATATGGTTGGAAAGCTAATTTGATAAGGAAGCTAATCCAAGTGGTCTCACGTCAAAAGACCTTCGGAATCAACGGGAATCGTCGAAACAAGTCAGCGTCCAGAATCTGCCAGGGTACTGCGACACCACCTTTTGGTCCGTTGGACCGTGTATCGTGTTTGAGCCTATTAGGGGACGCGTCCAGGGGGGTGACGCCCAAGACTCTATAAATAGCAGCCGTTGCTCTCCTTAGGGTTTGGGTTTTGTTTAGTTCTTGATTTTCTCGTGAAACAAACATCGTTTTGCTGCAACTGTCGCCGCCAAAGCCGCTTGCTGTGAACCAGGGTCCCAGTTCTTCATCTTGTTCGCCTGTGGCGATTAGTCCTTTCGAATAAAGACTTGAACTCTTTCTCATTATCATAAGCCTCATATTTATTTGCAATTTCAGATTACGTTTATCTCGTTCTTGCTTGTGTTCTCGATTCGCTTGCAGGAAAGCCTTCTCGGCGAGGTCAATCGCGTTCGTGTGGTTGATAACCAACGGAGCAGTGGTGTAACGTTTGCGGGGGTCCGAATCAGTCTTGGTTCGAAGCCTAGATCGTGAACGTCGAGTCTCTACCAATCGATGCTATCATACCTTTTGGAAGATCGGGTCTAGTCTACATCAAGGTTTTACGAACGCACTCCGAATTAGAGGACAAAACGAGAATAATGCGTACAAAATTAGTCATGACAGTAAGGATTTGATGGAAACAGTGAAGATAAGTGTAGGAAATTAGATGGCGTGGACTAGGGTTAGATGGATACAAAGGAAACTCAACAAGACTTGGAGATGTTCACGGATTATGATGAAAAACAAAGGGAAAAACACAAACTGGACTAAAAAACGATCTAAAACCAGCAACCAGAACTTGACCTAGGGCACAAACTCAACAACGCGAAACAGAGACGAAATTGCACGGCACAATGAGGCTATAGGACAGGGAATATGTGACGATGTTTTTTTTTGGCTTTTTGTGGACTATAGGTAATGCAAAAACAGTAACAATTTAAAGGGGAAAACAAAGGTATACCTAACGGGTAACAAGGTCTCTGATACCACTTGATGTAAACTAGGCCCGATCTTCCGAAAGGTATGATAGCATCGATTGGTGGAGACTCGACGTTCACGATCTAGGCTTCGAACCAAGACTGATTTGGACCCCCGCAACCGTTACACCACTGCTCCGTTGGTTATCAACCACGCGAACGCGATTGACCTCGCCGAGAAGGCTTTCCTACAAGCGAATCGAGAACACAAGCAAGAACGAGATAAATGCAATCTTAAATTGCAAATAAATATGAGGCTTATGATAATGAGAAAGAGTTTAAGTCTTTATTCGAAAGGACTAATCGCCACAGGCGAACAAGATCAAGAACTGGGGCCCTGGTTCACAGCAAGCGGCTTTGGCGGCGACAGTTGCAGCAAAACGACATCTGTTTCACGAGGAAATCAAGAACTAAACAAAACCCAAACCTTAAGGAGAGCGACAGCTGCTATTTATAGTGTCTTGGGCGTCATCCCCCCTGGACGCGCCCCCTAATGGGCCCAAACACGATACATGGACCAAAAGATGGTGTCGCAGCACCCTGGCAGATTCTGGACGCTAACTTGTTTCGACGATTCCCGTTGATTCCGAAGGTCTTTTGACGTGAGACCACTTGAATTGACTTCCTTATCAGATTAGCTTTCCAACCATACGTGGATCGTCGAAAACGGAGTCCGGATGCATCCTGGGTGACTAGTTTAAGGTAGACTGGTCCTGGAGCCTGAGCCGGACTCGAACTTGATTTGGGTCTCCACCTTGGGGACTCGAACCGGATGAGCTTCGGGCCTCCTTCTCGGTTAGGACACCCTCGCTGATCTCCTTGGTCTCCATATAGTTCTCCAAGCATGGTCATATGTATGGAGGTCATGTCCTCATCATAGTTTTTCATGAAACTAGAACTGCATTGTTGTCTTCTGGTCGTTCTGCATTCCTGTGAAGTATTGACGTGCCATGATCACCTTCTAGTAAACATTTTTGTTTTGTCATATTCTTAGGCAAGCAAAATATGTGGAAGTCCCTCAAGCAACGCATTGCACACAAGAACCCAAAGGTCCAGCTTCTTGTTCTCACGGTAAATGTGATTTTCAAATCCCTTGCTACTACATGACTTCAATTCATGGACTGTTTGTTGGTAGGATTCATTGATTGGTCCTTGTTAATGTGCTTGACCCTTCATGTTATCTGTACTTACAAATGACATGCTCCTTGAAAGACTAATTGCCCCTGCATACAGTTGAGTTGTGAAATAACATAATTGTATTAGCTAAAACAGGAGAGGAATGAATCCCCTACTGCACTGTTTATATAATAAAGGAGAAAAAGTGAAAAATTGTAAGGTCATTTGTGGACTTTAAAGGTGGAAAAACTCTATTCTAGCCAAAATAAATTAAAAGATTGTCTCATTCCAACTATTGGCAATTGGAATTTCCACTGGTCAATCCCCTGCTGCACTGTCCTCCCAGTGGCCATTGAAAAAGTTTCCATTTATCTACATGTACTATGTGCCTCAAAACAGGAAGATTTAGCTGATGCTGGTACTATCAAGATTCAGGGGTGAATAGTAATCAAAACCTGGCAAGCTTTGCTTAGGACATAATATAGTAGGAGACCTTGAAATGGTCTGGTCCAAGCCCTGCTGGAAATTGTTGACCACATTTAAATAACCCTCTACTGAATTACAGCATTGTTCGACTTATTTCAATTGCTGGAGACGATGATAAAAAATTGTGGCGCCATTGTGCATATGCTTGTTGCTGAGAGAGACATACTTCATGAGATGGTCAAGATAGTAAAGAAAAGGGTATGTGCGTACAGTTTAAACCTTAATTTACTGATTGTCAATAACAAATCCTTAATGCGTTCTCTTTTGATTTTTTTAGCATGATTATCATGTTAAAGAGAAGATTCTCACGCTGATAGATAGTTGGCAAGAAGTTTTTGGCGGTGCACGTGCAAGATATCCACAATATTATGCAGCATATGAGGAGCTCTTGGTATTATTCTATACATATAAAGCATATTGTAATATTGTATTGATCTCTCATTTTTAGAAGTACTTTCTCCCAATGGCCATTGTCTTCCAAGCTCCAAAAACAGAATTGCAGAAAATACTGACATTTTTCATCACTCATTTAATTTTCACAATTGTTGAGCATGCAGTTATATGGTTATAATTCCAAATTAGTAGTTGAATATCGATCATTTCTAGAACTGATTCAATTTCTCCATTGTTCATACATATGCTAGCGTGCTGGAGCCGTATTTCCTCAAAGATCGAATGGTTCTGTGCCAATCATTACTCCTCCACAGACTCAGCCTCTACAAAACTATCCCTCATCTTTACGCATTTCACAGCAGGAGGAACTTGAATTGCCAGTTTCAGATTTCCCTGCATTAAGGTATACATTTTAAAAAAATGTATATATAATACAACTGGCATGTTTAACTACTGAACTAAAGTAAATATGATGCCAAGTTTTCTTTAATTTATCTTATGCAAATATGATGTTACATACGTGTTTATCATGATGTCATTAAAATTATTGATGATCATCACAAAAAGTTAGTGTGGAGTCTTTGCTTTAGCATGCAATGTTATTAAGTTGTTTGAATTATTAGTTGCGATTAATCAGGCTTATTGGTCCATGGACCTTTTTTTTTATGAAAATTGGTCCATGGACCTTGATTTGGCACTCCGCTGCAACTAGTGTGATAACTAATCAGTGACTAATCATGAATTCTCGATTAACATCTGATTAGCTTAGGGACGACTAGATTGGAGAGAATTTTGAGCTGGCCAACTGGGCTTGGTGACACCTGGGCACTGGGCTTTTTGTTCTTGGTCCACAAGTGATTGACCATGCTTAATATTTGCTTTGTTTGCCAATTTATGATAATTTCTTTGTGCAGTTGTGCGCTGGTGCTATAGTCTAGTAGCAGTACTTAACTGCTTAGTACTTACCATTAACTACTTAATACTATGCAGTTATACTATATAATATATATACATCCTGGGTAGCAGCGAAAGTAGGCAGAACAACTTCTTGACTAGCTGATTTGCCACCTGGTTGATGATTAGTCAGTTTATCGGTACCCGTACAACTAGGCTCGATTAGGTGGCTTGAAAATATTTTTACCATGTTGCTATGGTTAACAACCTAAATTATACTCATGTACAGTGTTTAGTGAATATGCTGAGAATATTATGAAGTGTTTACATTCTGATGCTCAGATTTGTTGCCCTCCTTTTTTCATGTTAGTTTTTCTCAGTTTGACGCTTATTAAGGTTCTTTGGTGTAGTGATTGCTTTCTATTTATTTCATGTTTTAGATGTTTTTGAACTTTCCGTTGTTATTGGTTAGCTTATTTAGCCTGTGATTAGTATGCAAGTTTGGAAATGAATGCGGTTATTTCACCAGCCTTACAGAAATTCAGAACGCACGTGGCATCATGGATGTTCTTTCAGAGATGCTGGATGCTTTAGATCCGGGTAACAGAGAGGTACTTTCCTGATGCACCTGTAGCTTTTGCGCCATCAGAAAATCAATTATGCTTTATAATAAGAAAGAAGAACCGCTGGTGACCATCTTCATTTCTCAAAATTTTGTTTCAAAAAAATCTACTTGCAGTGCAATATTTCTAAATTGTACTTGCGGTGCAAGATTTCAAATCAATCTACTTACAGTGCCAGATTTCAGGGGCTTAGACAGGATGTCATTGCTGACCTTGTGGATCAATGCCGTTCTTACAAGCAAAGAGTAGTGCAGCTTGTCAACAGTACCTCGTAAGTTCCCTTGATGACTCTTTTCTAGTTTTATGATGACATGAACAGTATCTGAAAGAGAATATACTGACAGCTTTACATGTTTCATGCTGACATTTCAGTAGCACCACATTTAATATTGTGCAGTATTTGTCCTTTCTTTTTCAGTGTAAATGAGCCAACTTCATGTATTGCAAACCATGTAGCCAATGTCAAATTTTCTTCTTTTAATGACTTTTGCATTGATGCCATGTTGAGGAATGAGGAGTTGCTCAGCCAGGGTCTTTCTTTGAATGATGATATGCAGCGTGTTATTGCAAAACATGATGCTATTAATGCAGGAGTAGCAGTTCAGGTGGAAAAGCCAAAGTCTCTGCAGTCCCAAATTGAAAGTTCTTCAACAAGAAAGCCAGATACCATGGAAGAACCAATTCAAAGGTTGAAATATCATATTAAGCATTCTGTTTAAATCATTTCATAAGATTCTACTAGACATGAAACACATGTATTTGGATTCACACAAGCCCTTAGAACCTGCATTCATGAAACTGTTTACCAGGCAAAATCTGGATATTTGGAACAAACATTTTTTATTTAAGTTTATATAATCCTATCTGGATTCTGGAACATATCTGACTAGCACCTAAGACACCTGGTCCACATAAGAGCATAATCCTATCTTGATGTTTAATTTTCTTTTGTTGTGCTCTTCCCTTGTGGGGAATACCTTTTTGCTGGACTTTTTTTTTTTCTCCTGCTTAATACAATGGCACACACCTGTCCTGCAAGGAAAAAAGGGTATAAATCAAAATCTCGATTTAAACAACGTTTCCACAGGTTTTCTGAGCCCTGCCTGGAACTGGATGCAAAATTATTTGATTGTTTTTATCTGCAGTAATCCTACGTATAGTGAACAAACCTGGTTCAGTTTTTCCTCACTTAAAACTTTTGCTTTCTGCGTATTTCAGGTCTTCAGCAAGTACAAGTACCACCAACCAGTCTCCTTTTGGGATTTTAGCACTTCCCGCGCCCCCATCCAGTAGTTCAAAAGCACCTGTAACACCAGCTTCTAGTATCGACCTTCTTAGCGGAGATGATTATATCAAACCCGAACCTGCAAACTCTCTAGCACTCGTTCCTGTCACTGAATATTCAGCTTCAGATAAGAATGTCTTAGCCTTTGCCGATATGTTTGAACAAAATACTGCCAACAATAGCAACCAAAACATTCCAAATTCTTTTCACTCTTCGACTTCAAATTCTACTATCTCCACATGACAAACATATCCTGCACCTGTACAACCTGTGTTGCCTCAGCATCCAGCTGCTTATCCAAATGGGTCCAGATCCAATGCCATTGTACCTTATGATCAGCAGTCCCAGTTGAACTCTACAGATTCTTGGAATGGGCAGCCAGCTTATGGAACACATCACCAAAAGCAAGCACTAAATTATGGTACTAGATTTCTTTCCTAGTGTGTGCTAGTTCTATAATGTTTTCCTGGATCTATTTATCAGAAGTTGGGGAAAGATCTATAAGTAATAGACATATTTATTGAACCACTGCTTAGTCCAAGTTAGGTGCAGAACTTTTCATGATAAGCAGTAAACATTATTGTTTTCTTCTCTGTTATTTTCATGTGTTGTAGGTACAGTAGTGTTACTTATAGACCTTGTTATAATCATTTAACATGGTGCCCCTGCGGGGCTAATGCTTTTATCAAATAGTTAGCTCTAGCACTTTGTCCAATAGTTCTTTGCTTAGCCAATCCGTTTTAAGATAGCTCCACCATTTGACGATTGCTTGTTAACAGGCACAGGTGATCATAATGGAGACATTCCACCAGCACCATGGGAAATTAAGCGATCCACTAACCCATTTGACGACGATCAGCTTGGTGGAATGGCACTGCAACCATCAGGCATGCAGCCCCAACCAGTGCAACTCAGTCAGCATGGGAACAAATTCATGTCAGCACAACCAATGCCAAGGGGACAGCCAGGAAGAATGCAGTTGCAACTGGTGCCTGGTGCTCAGCTTGGTGCTCTACAACCACAGGCTATGCTGAATATGCAGTACAGGGCGACGCATCCGTCAATGCAAATGAATCAAGGAATGGGCATGTATTCCCAACCAACCTTTGGAGGATATTATGGAATGAACCAACCACAGCTTTACGGTTTTCATATGTCTGGTTATGGATATGGTCAGCAATCTGGGGGCTACTATATTCCGAATGCTGCATATGTGTATGCTAGTGCAAACGAGCTTGCCCAGAGGATGAATGACCTTTCAGTTCAAAACGGTGATCCAAATGGAACAACAGCAAATAAGCAGAGCTGACCTGAGGATTCACTCTTTGGCGATCTTTTGAGCATCGCCAAGATGAAGCAGAACAAACCTGCAGCTGGCAAGGTTGGCGGCTAAGTGTGAGTAAAGAAGGTACATAATTTCATCTTATTTGCCAGCAGCAGAAGCTTTTCCTGACAGTACATATAATTCTTTTGCCACGTTTTATGCAATGCCAGATGGCTTCTCGATGTAAGCTCATCTGAGTAGGAATTCATATTGGGAAGTGGAGATTATGATGCTTGTGGCGGAGCCTCATAGCAAGTGTGGCTATAACTCTATGTAAATTCTTGAGTTCTCAGTAGCAATATGTATTGTCATAATTTCCCCCTCTGCGCAAATATTTGGCAGAAACAGAGGATTCCTGTTCTCCCTAGCCATACACCCCTGTTCCTTTCCCCTTATTTATTTATCTTTAGATGTCTTCTTCAGAACGGTGCCTGATTCATAGCAACTAGTCGGGCTAGTAATACGCTGCCCACTACGTTTTTTTTAACAAATGACGATTAGGAAATATTATTTCAAAACAAAGGGAGTACTGATTCTGTAGGTTTACGTTTATTATTAGTTTTCTCAATCAATTTATACTTATTATTATTAGATACAATAACTGTATGAGAAGAAAATAAAACATATGAGTATCTGCAATAGTGAATCTTGGATAAACAGTACTTCCTAAATTTAAATTCGTGTCAATTTAACGTTAGTTGAGGCTCTAGTTACAAGCCATTTCATTTTTTGCAGGGTTTTAAATAGCGGACAAAGATATTTAGCTGTGACCGCCAGGAGCTATAAAAATCTTGAATGGAATACTCCCTCCATCACTAAATAAATCAACTCATAGCGTTGTCCCAAATCAATTTCTTTTATATTTGACTGGATTTGTAGAAAAAAAATTACACCTATTTGTGATACCAAATAAGCATATTATGAAAATATAATTTATGATGTAATTTGGTGTCATAAATCTTGGTGCTCTTTTCTATAAATTGGGTCAAACTTGAAAATTTTGACTTTAGACAACTCTATAAATTGATTTATTTAGGGACAGATGGAGTATATCATAAGCTATTTAATTTAATGGTTTTATATAAACATAAAAAAAATCTTAAGTAGTTATGCATGCAAATATTTAACTAAGAAAATTTCATGAACAGAAATACTTAAAATACATATATAGGCTATAGGAGAACATGTCTCCATGTCCATTGTTTAACATTCACTAATAAATTAACATACTCACAACTACAAATAATGTTCATGTTCATTCAACATTACAATTCAATTGTTTATTACACCGTTTATTAAATAAGAAACATAACGGATAGGCATAGATTATAGCCCTCTACAATAAGGGATGAGTATTTGCCTCGGTCAGGATTAGTTGTGGCAAAATTATTTCATGGCTAAGCCATATAGAGGTGTCTAGCGGAGCTAAAGCGTCAATAGCGACAATAATAGAACAATTGACAATATTACAATGGTAGCCTATCAAAAAGTTATAGCGGAGTTATAGCTATGCTATAGCAGGCTATTTGGAACCATGTTTTTCTTCCATGCATGCGCTATTGGGGTATCTTACTTGAGTGGCTGGGCATTAGGAGGCCTGCTTCTATAAATGCTATTTATATTGCCGGATTCACAGAGGTGTCCCTACTGATCGTTGTAAGGGTAGAATGATCCAATAGGGGATGGTTGAACCTGGCTCTAAAATATAAAACCATCAAGCTAAATAACTCCTTAATCTAGCTCACACAAAGATTAGTGTCCTTAAGAGCAAGAACTAAACCTATGCTAAGTTCACTCCACCACGGTCACTCAATAAGACTTGCAAACGACAAGCTAAAGCTTAGATAGTTCGAAGAAGAAGTAATGTAAGAACAAACAAAGGCAAGGAGACAAACATGTTTTTTCATGGTATCGGGTTGTTGCCATAACCCTTTACGTTGGGGCACTAATGAGTCAGCAGGACTGAGGTTAAACTCCCTTCCACTACCAATGCCCCTTTTCCACTCGGGAATGGTGGTCTTCAAGATCATGTAAACCTTTTGGAGGCTCCTCAAAAAGAACCCCACCAAAGAAGGTCACCAACTCCTTTATTGGGTCCTTTAGGTGATGGCAATCAACAAGAGTAACAAGTCTTCATGTAGCAACTCAAAGAAATCATTACAAGAACATGGTAGCACAAGGCTAACTCTCTCACTCTTTAAGTTTTGGCTGGATAGCCCTCCCACTCTGCACAATCTCCATCTATAAGTGTTTTCACTATTGGTGGGAAGAATAGCTCCAAATGAGCTAGGGGAAGCACTTATACAAGTGGTGAAGCCCCTGCTAGCCATTAGAAAAGGCAGACAGTGTCTACTCCTCATAGTGCTTTGCTATTCCTAGTACCCTCAAGTGCTTTGTGATTTACATGAGAAGCTTTTTAGGATTGCACCCCATCTCATGGCATTCATGCTTGAATTGGTACCAAGTGCTTTTAAGTTTGTCATTAAATTCATATCAGTTGCTTTTGTGTTTTGCCTTCAGTTGGTACTTCTTGAGCATCTTCTTCAATTGGTATCTTTTGAACTCTTCTTGATGATTGCATTACCAACAATGGGGAGAAATTGCACAAAGAGTTAGTCTTGCATCTGAATTGCCTACAAGGGATAAGCAAATGGGGTTACAAAAGTAAGGGGAGTCTTGCATTCATATAAAAAATAGTCCACAATTTGAGGGGAGCATCCATCTTTTGCACCCGATTGTGTTGAGCTTTTACCACTTCTTGAGGAATTGCTGCTTATTTGTGTGAGTTTTGCTTCTTCAATGGTCATGTTGAGCTTTTACCTCTTTTGAGTACCATGAATTCTTTGTCTAAGTTTTGTTGAGGCTTTGCCCATGTCTATGGTGACTGAGACCTTTCCATGATTGGATTTTCCTCAATCGGTTCCTAGAGATTTTATTTGCAAAATATGGTTCGTCCCTTGTGTTTCTTCTCATGCCAAGTGACTTCAACTTTTGCCCTTTTGTGGCTTTTGATCACTTGGATAAGATTTTTGGCTAGTTGGCATTTCCTCTTGCTTCTTAAGGTTCTTCTCATTGCAAGTGGTTCTTCTCTTAGCTTTTAGTTAGCTTTTGATTACTTGGATGAGACTTCCGAGTTTTATATCTCCAACCATTTCTTTATACTTGGATGTTGTCAATCCAATCATCGAGGGAGAGAATGTTAAATCAAGTTGACAAGAATGTTGGTTTAATTTGAGATGATGATTGACAAATGATGAAATGACTTTGAATGCTTTTGAGATTGCATGAAGCTAGCCTTGTCTCTCTTATTTGACACTTCAGTTGTGTTTAGCCTTCGCCCATTCTTTGGGAACCAAGAGTTTTTACTTGGAACTTTCATGAAACTTCCTCATATCAAGTGGCCTTGTGTTTGCTTTTACTTGGCTTTTGGGCACCTGAATGATAACTTTTGTCTTTGATTTCAAAGCTTCTTCTATGTGCTTTAATGTTGGTCAATGCATTCATCCAAGGGGATATTGAGATACCAAGTTGAGAAGTGCCTTGGTCTCATCCATGTGTGATGAATGATTGACACAAGAGTTTAGAGGTTTAGGGGCCTTTTTGATTGAGTTCATATTTCATATGTGCTTGTTCATTCTAATGTCTAACTAGACATGTCATGTTGTGTTGTTTTGAATATATTGTGCAACATGTATCTTGTCTTGGGAATGTGTAGGTGTTGGGTGCACCAAGGTAGTTGACAAGCGATGGAGAAGGTCAAGCGAGGAGTCCATGCACGATGTACCGAGAATGGTGAAAGGTGAACAATAAGGCTTGAACTGAAGGACTAATAGGCCAATGACAGACCATAAGCACCTCACAAATTACACACATGAAAGGGCAAGAGTACATGGGTGGTAAGATGACATTGACCGGAGTTAAGGCCGGGGTTAGATCATATCAAAGCCAAGGTGAGGTGTCGCGAGCACTTGGTGGACCGTCCAACAAAGGACATGGAGGTAGGACACGCGTCGACATCGGCGAGTCACACCAAGCCAGGCATGCATGAGGGTTTACTAGCTTGGCCCTCAAAATGAGCAAAGACAATTTGGTGGTTTGGGCTTCAAAACCATCGACAACATGTTTGACTGGTTTGGGCCTCAAAATTGGGAGTGGTGAGTCAGAGGACATGTGGCACCATCATGAAGCTTGCATTGAGGCAAAGCAAAATCATGAAGGCATCGGGTCGCTCTGATACACTAAGGAAAATGTTGGCTGGTTTTACTCCTGAGGGTATTTTGGTTTTGTTCTTCATGTAGGTATGTTTTGAACTTTTGACAAGTGCTTATACATATGTAGAGTGGCTATTGGGGGTAGCCTCCTTGGACGGACTCTCTCATTTTTTGCGGTGGAGTGAGAAGGCTAAGGTTACAGAGAAGATAAAAGGGAGGTGCTCTTGTTCTGGAGCTTTTATGATCTTAGCTTTGATTAGTGCTAGCAGTGTCTTATAACCGAATTTCCTCAAGTAATCTAAGCATAATTTTTGTGGCTCAATTGTTTCTCTCTCTCTAAATTTAATATTTATCTTTTTGATATTTCTAGAGCCATTTTTGGGGATTTTTTATCTTCTGATTGTCTTAGTTGTAGGCACAAAATTTGGAGTGTTTTGGGACCCTTAAAACTTGTTCGTATCATGGCTTGAAGCCCAGATTTTATCTCCCAAGTTCCTAGCTCCAAAACCCCCTTTTCTTGCCCATTTTGATGAAATTCTTGAAGTTCCTTGAGCCGAGGTTCTTGAGGTGTTCTTGACAAGTCTTTAGGTGCTATAAGATACTGGGAACACACCTAGTAGGCTTGCCTTCAATAAATTTCCCACCAGCACCTTGAAATCACATTTTTGAGTTTTCTTGTCAAAACCCCGATTTGAGAGAGGAAATCCAAAATTCATAGAGAAACCCTAATCTTTTTGGTAAGATCTCTTGGGAACACCTTTCCCATTGGGTAGGCAAGTTATGTGCAAAATTTTCACATATTTTGAAGTTCATTTTCTTAGTTTTTGTCTTTTCCTCCAAAAGTTCCTAGGCTGAAATTAAATCTATCAAAACCGGTCTAGCTAGGTTTGAAAAATAGGCCTAGTCAGATTTGAAAACTTCGGTGGCGGGCTGGAAACGACAAAACCAGCCTATAGCTAGGTTCATATAGGCTAAGCCGAGTTCAAATAGTTTTAGCCGAGTTTCTCAAAGAAATTGTATTTTGCGTCCTTTGGTCATTTGGTTACTGCATCGCTAATTTTGTTCCTAAGGGCAGTATACTGTGACTCTATTATCCTATCAGGGCAAGTACATTAATGTTCTCTTGTAGGCGGTCTTATATAGTACTACATAATTTTAAGATGGCTTAATACACAATATATATAATGGTTGTCTTTTATGTTGTCCTATAGTAACTCACAATTTTGTTAATTTATGCACATAATAAAAACAAAGTTGTGAGTTGCATGATAACAATATCTTGTACAATGATATAACAGTTGTCTCATTTGTCCTAAATTTTACCTCATGAGGCGGTTGTTTCATGAAACAACGACCTCTTTCTCTCATCTGTCTTTTCTCCACATCAACAAAAATCGTACATGGCACTGATGAGGTGGAATATGAGACCACTGGTATGTAGCAATGCACTTGCCCTAAAAGCTAGAAGAGAGAACCATGTTGGTGTTTGAGACAAGCTACATATATATGACTCAGTTTCTTTGAAGAGAAAAATTTAAGATCTCCATGTATCGCTCTCTGGTCCTCAGTTCAGCCTTGAGGCTTGCGATGGGTCAAGGTAGCCCATTCTGTTCATAAAAGAAGCTTGGTAGACTTAGGGGATGTTTGGTTCCCGCCTCCTAAAATTTAGTCCGTGTCACATCGACTACAGTAAATATGTTTGACACTATTTGAAGTATTAAACATAGACTAATTATACAGATTGAGACTAATTTGTGAGACGAATCTATTAAGCCTAACTAGTCAATGATTTGATAATATGGTGCTACAGTAAACATGTGCTAATGATGGATTAATTAAGCTTAATAGATTCATCTCATGAATTAGTCATGGCTTCTGTAATTAGTTTTATTATAAATATCCGAACACCTGATGTGACAATAGATATGATATCTGATGTGACACCTCCTAAACTTTAGTCCCTGGATCCAACACCCCCTTATGGTTTGTACACGTAACAATTCATAAAATGAACAGGATTAGAACAACTTCAACAGTTCGGCTATTCTTGTTTTGGATACTATTTTAAAATTTGTATAGCAAAAAGTAGGCTTCAATAAATGTGCTATCTGGCTTTATAAGAACATCTCCAAGAGCTTTTCCAAAATCTATTCGCTAAATCATCATCTAGAGAGTCATTTGACACTACTACAGAAATGATTTGTAGCAATGTCCTATTTTTTCAGTAGGGGCGGCTCCATCACTAACCGTCTCTACAGTGGGCGTGCTCGGGTCCCACTGCACTAGCCACCCATATAAATCCTTCAGTAGAGGTGGCTGGTAATATAAGCCGCCCCAACAAATGGATGTATTTGTAGGAGCGGCTGGTATTACCAGCTGTCTCTACTGAAGGATTTGTAGGAGCGGCTGGAACAAGCCGAATCTACTGATCCATTTGTAGGGACGGCTATTGATCGAACCGCCCCTACAAATGTCTGCCTGAAAGTGCATTTGCCCCCTATGTAGGTTTTGGTGTATTGATGACATCCAAATTAAGGACTAATAAGATCTTAATGAGGTATATTGTAGCTTTAGTCCCTTGAAAGTTTTAAAAGAGCTGATCTAAGATGAAATGGTATCCCTCAATTCTTTAAGTGCAAAAAGCGGATGAACCCAAAGTGCTCTCCAAAGCCTTTTTATTTTGTTTTGGGTTTAGATATGTCGTACTATAAAGAGGGATGCAAATTTAGGTGGTCTCAGAAAGATAGAGTGCTCAAGCATAAAAATAAAATCAAAAGAGAGACAAAATCATCTCACGAACACTTGGACATAGTTTATGAACTTTTGGTAGCCGGAAGTTCCAGCGTGAGCCAGGAGTTTCGGCTGTTGGAAGTTTCGACATTTAGTGTTGGAAGTCCCAATGCTTGTTGACTTAGCCGCAACTTGTCTGCGCATCTTCACCCATCGGAAGTCCCGATGGACGGGAGTCAAGAGTTCTGGGTGCCAGAAGTTTCGGCTCCCTCTGGAAGTCCCGACACTTCACAACTTAGCCGCCTGCACATCTTCGCCCATCGAAAGTCCCAACGGGAGTCAGGGGTTCCAAGTGCCGGAAGTCCCGATGCCTTGGGACGTAGTCACCTGACTCGTCATGTCTGTCGGGAGTCCCGACGGAAGCCGGAAGTCCCACCGACCATCGGGAGTTCCGACGATATGCGAGCAAGCCTAGTGGACTGTCTGCGTGAACAATGTTTTTGCATTGAGCCAGAAGTTCCAGAGATCTTTGTCGGAACTTCTGACTCAGATCTAAACAGTTGGATTTGTCTTTAAGTATAAATAGCTCTCTCCTCTCTTCTAATTGATAACTCATTCATTACTCACAAACCTTCATCCAAAATAGCTCTCAAGCATTCAAGGCACCCCTCTCCTCTCCTCTTTGCTCCAATCTTTGATTCCCTTAGGGTTTTGAGTGAATGGAGAGTGGATTGAGTGAGAGAATCACTTTGTCTAGCTTGAGCACTTTATTTCTTTGTAAATCCAGTTGGATTTGCATCTATTACTCTTGGGTTCTTGGAACCCTAGCTGGCTAGGCATCGCCCAAGAGCTTCCATCTTATGGAAGAGCCTTGGAAAGTTTGTATTGCCCTTGATTTCTTAGTGAAAAGCTCAAGTAACCTTTGTGGTTGCTTTGAGAGAGGCAAGGAGGTGAAAGAGACTCCGACCTTTGTGGTCACCTCAATAATGAGGACGTAGGAGCTCCTTTGTAGGGTTGCTAAACCTCAGAACAAATTCTTATGTCCCACGTGCTTGTTGTTGTTGTGATTTGTTCTATCATATTTGTTCTTATTGGTTTGTCTTCCTCCCCAACTCTCCTCTTAGGGTTTGGACTTGATCTACAAAGTGGTGACCTTCCGGCATCAAAGGAGAAACCCCAATACTTCATCTTACCACTTGGGAGTGGGGTTGTAAGATATCTTTCACTCAAAGTTCATTTTAGCACTTGTAGTGCTATTCTTGTAGGTGACGGAACTCCTGACTGTTTGCATCAGAACTTCTGGCTACCGGAAGTTACGACCCAGACTGTTAGGACTTCCAATTGCCACTGACATTTGACTTTGAGATTACGTAGAAATTTTTAGATACGCCTATTCACCTCCCCTCTAGGCATTGTTTGGATTTTTTCAATTGGTATTAGAGCAAGGTCTTTTTTAGCGCTTTACCGTGTGAGAAGAAATAATGTCAGAGACCGACAAGATGCAAGCCGACACCATCGAGATGGCCAAGAAGATAGCTGAAGAGTTTATGGCTGCTCAAGTCAAGTTCTTCCAAGATGAAATGAAAAAGATACAAGATGATATGAGCAAGATGAAGGAAGAATTGAGCAAGAAGGTTGATGATGCAATAAGTGGCAAGAATGATGCAACTAGTGGGAAGAATAAAGCAAACAAAGATGCCACTAGTGATATTGAAGCCGGTGAGCATGCTCATGGAAAGGGAATATATTCAAACATGAACTTCGACTATGGACAACTCATCAAAGGTTCACCTCTACATACCTCTTCTGTCAATATTGGCAAGCCACCTCACTTTGATGGAACAAGATACACCGAGTGGTCCTACAAGATGAAGATGCATCTTATTGCCGCAAGACTTTAGGAAGTTGTGGATGTTGGTGTGATGATTCATACGATGAAGATAGAGAGATAACTCTAGAAGAAGTGCACAATCTCCATCAAGATGCACAAGTCGTAGCATTACTTGTGTCAAGCCTAAGTCCGGATGAGTTTAGAAAGGTAAATGGAATGGAAAGTGCAAAACAAATTTGGGCTACTTTGAAAGTGTCATTTGAAGGAGATAAGAGTGTGAGAAAAGGCAACATTGAGTTACTTCATGGTGAATTGGAAAGATTTGTGTTCTTGCAAAATGAAACAACACAATCCATGTTTGATAGGCTTATGGCATTGGTCAACCACATAAGAGCTCATGGAAGCACCGAATGGGATGACAACAAGGTTGCTAGAAAGATGTTGAGAACCTATAGAGTCAAGAATAACATGCTAGCGTCTGTGATCATGGAAAGGCCCGGTTATGATGAGATGACACCCCAAGAATTTCTTTCAAAGCTCAAGCATCATGAGTGTCTAGATGAAGATGCAATCAATACTCATAATCAAAATCCTAATGTAATGGGATACAACAAGAATGCAACCCTAAAGGCAACTCAAGCTCATGAAGGCAAATCTTCTAGTTAAGGAAGAAGAAGAAAGTGAAGGATGATTCCTCAAGTGAAGAAGAAGAGTCCGATGAAGAAGTTGCACTCATCATTAGAAACTTTAGAAAGTTTATAAAGAAGAAGAGCAACCGAAAGACTTATGGTGATGGGAAGAGAAGGAACAAGAAGAGGTTTTGCTATGGTTGTGGCCAAACCGGTCACTTCATAGCAGATTGTTCAAATGAGAAGAAGAAGTACAAGCACGACAAGGATGAAGACAAGAAGAACAAAGGCAAGAAGAGAGGTGAAGTTCATCTTGGTGAAGAGTGGGAGTCAAATGATAGTGACTCAAGTGATGATGAGAAGAAGAAGAAGGGAGCCACAAACATTGCCATCCACCACTCTTAGTAACCGACCATGATCATCGCAGACTCGACTTCACCACCAAAACTCTTTCCCAACTTATCTTCATCACCAAGGCTCTTCTCCAACCTCATTGACAATGACTACTACACTCCAACTTGCCTCATGGCTAAGGGGGAGAAGGTACATGTCTCATCCGATCCCTCTAGTGATGAGTATGATAGTTGTGATGAGAACATAGAAGAGCTTGAAGGAACCATGATAAAGAGATTTGGTAAAAAGGCCTACACTAAAATAAAAATGCTAATGAAGAAATTAGAGAAGAGAGAGAGATGCTTGGAGATGCAAGGATACATAATCACTCAAGAGAGAGACAAGAACCTTGCACTTGAAGCATCTATCGTCGAGGAAAAGATGAAGGTTGAAAAGTTAACCGTTGAATTGTCTTTAGCCAATGTCTCAATTGAGAAATTGACTAAGGAACATTCCTCGGCTAATGATCTAGTAGCTTGCCTCAAGAATGAGAAGAGTATAGCTCAAGAAAGCCTCACAAGCTTGGAAGAAAAATACTGATATCTTGAGCTGAACTATAGTACTCTTTGGGCTAGCACTTCAACTTCTCCTAAGGCAACCGAAGACTCTAATGTCTCCACTAGTAATGGTTGTAAAAGATGCTATAAAGTTGATGTAAATGCATATACAACTAACCTTATTGAGCTAGAGAAGAAAGACAAGGAGATTCATAGGTTGAAGAAGATCTTGAAGAATGGGTGCAAGTGTCAAGAGAAATCCAACGAGACTATATACAAGTCATCAAGGCACCCATCAATTAAGGAAGGCATTGGCTACAATAGGTATGATGGAATGACCAATGGAAGGAACATGATCAATGGCGTGCCTTGTGTGAAGTTCAACAAGGGTGTTGTTCATGATGAGCTTATATGCAAGGCCAACAACAAGGTCTACATTCCCAAGATTCAACCTATAAGTAACAAGACAATCAAGACAAAGCAATCCGAGGCCCCCAAGCCACAAGCACCACTTCCACGGTGCTATGCTAGTGACTATATGTGTTGTTGGGGGAAAGATGGCAAGATTTAGTCAAGTATGTTGGTGCCCAAAAGAGGAAGGAGATTATGAGGAGTGTTTGGGTGCCCAAGTTTTATGTGACTAACCCCCTAGGACCCAAATCTGTTTGGGTACCTAAAACAAAAGCTTGATTTGTATTTGTAGGAATATTCCTCCGGTGGAACAAGTTGGGTGGTGGATAGTGGTTGCACCAATCATATGACCAGAGAGAAGAACATGTTCACATCATTCCAACCTAGTCATGACCAAAGTGGGAACATTGTGTGACAATGGAAAAGGGGAAGTTCTCGGTTTGGGTAAAATTGCTATCTCAAATGATAATTCCATTTCCAATGTTTTACTTGAGTGAATTCGTTGAGATACAATTTATTGTCCGTTTTGCAACTTTGTGAGATGGGCTACAATTGTCTCTTTATGGATAAGGGTATGGAAGTCTATAGAAGGGAGGATTTCACTATTGCATTCATGGGTCATTTAAAAGGGAAACTCTATCTAGTTGATTTCACATCAAATAGAGTAAATCTCGAGACTTGTGTAATGGCAAAATCTAGCATGGGTTGGTTATGGCATCGCTGACTTGCTCATGTTGGGATGAGGAACTTGGCCAAACTTCAAAAAGGTGAACACATCCTTAGACTAACAAATGTTTCTTTTGAGAAAGATATGATTTGTAGCGCATGCCAAGCGAGAAAGCAAGTTGGAGCTAAACATCCTGTCAAGAATGTTGTGACAACCAAAAGGCCATTGGAATTGCTTCACATGGACATATTTGGACCCATGGCTTATATAAGCCTTGGTGGTAACAAATATGGTTTCATAATTGTTGATGATTATTCTTGTTTCACTTGGGTATTCTTTTTGCATGACAAGAGTGAGGTACATGGCATCTTCAAGAAGTTTGCAAAAAGAGCCCAAAATGAGTTTGATGTCAACATCAAGAGAGTTAGAAGTGACAATGGGATGGAGTTCAAGAACACCAACATTGAGGAGTTCCTTGATGAAGAAGGAATCAAGCATGAGTTTTCGGTTCCATACACTCCACAACAAAATGGTGTTGTGGAGAGGAAGAACCGAATGCTCATTGAAGCCGCAAGAGCAATATTGGATGAATACAAGACTCCAACCAACTATTGGGCGAAAGCAGTTAGCATGGCATGTCATGCCATCAACCGCTTATATCTTCACAAGAAAAGGGACAAGAGCACCTACGAACTTCTAACCGGTAAAAAGCCTAAGGTGCACTACTTTAGAGTTTTTGGATCCAAGTGTTTCATACTTAACAAGAAATCCAAAAGCTCAAAGTTTGCACCAAAGGTTGATGAAGGTTTATGCTTGGTTATGGTACAAATGAACATGGATATCATGTTTTCAATAAAACCACTGGTTTGATTGAAATCACGGTAGACGTGACTTTTGATGAAACCGATGGCTCTCAAAAGGAGCAAGTCAATGTTGAGACTGTAGGTAATGAAGAAGCTCCACATAAAACCATCAAGAATCTTGCAATTGAAGTAAAGCCCATCGAAGATGAAGATGATGACAATATTGTGCATGTTGATCTTGATCCAACCAATCATCATGTCTCTTCCAATGAACATGGTGAAGATTCCGCAACAAGAAATGATCAAGATGGGAGTTCAAATGAAACACAAGGTCATTCTCATGAAGATGGTGTCAACAATAAGCAAGCTCAACCTCAACTCAACAATGAATAAAGAAGTGAAGACAACCCTCCAATCGATCATGACCATGATGATGAAGATGATGGTCCCATCCAAAGATCAACTCAAGTGCCACATCCTAGAGTGCATCAATCCATTCAACGGGATCATCCCACTGATAACATACTAGGGAGCATCCGACGAGGGGTAACAACACGTTCTCATTTAGCAAGTTTTTGTGAACATTACTCATTTGTTTCTCCTTTGGAACCTCATAGGGTGGAAGAGGCACTTGATGATATGGATTGGATGATAGTCATGCAAGAGGAGTTGAACAACTTCACTCAGAATGAAGTCTGGTCCTTAGTGGAAAGGCCCAAGCAAAATGTGATTGGAACCAAGTGGGTCTTCCACAACAAGTAAGATGAGCATGGCGTGGTGACAAGGAATAAGGCAAGGTTGGTGGCTCAAGGATTCACTCAAATTGAAGGCTTAGATTTTGGGGAGACCTTTGCACCGGTGGCTAGGCTAGAATCGATTCGTATTCTACTTGCCTATGCCACTCATCATGATTTTCAAGCTATATCAAATGGATGTGAAGAATGCATTTCTCAACGGCCCCCTATCCGAGTTGGTGTATGTAGATCCTTTTTCAAACCTGCTCTGCTCCCATTTCAAGTCAAGAGATAGATAAATAGCCACATCCCATTGCACTGATCGGGGGTGCTCGTAGTGACTTAGGGGGTCGAAGACCAAGAAGTGGCTTATTTATACCAAGCATTCCTCTTATGGCTAGATCCAATCTCCTGGTCCCTACAGAGCAACCACTGGGCTTTGAAGACCCCAAGTATCCCAACCATGTCTACAAGCTTGATAAGGCACTCTATGGGCTCAAACAAGCCCCTAGAGCTTGGTATGATTGCTTGAATGATTTTCTACTCAAACAAGGGTTTGAGATAGGAAAGGCCGATGCTACTTTATTTACTCGCAAAGTCAATAACGATATCTTTGTTTGCCAAATATATGTCGATGACATAATATTTGGTAGTATTAATGTGGCTTTTTGTGAGGAATTCAGTAGGATTTTGACAAATAGGTTCGAGATGTCCATGATGGGAGAGTTGAAGTTCTTTCTTGGATTTCAAATCAAGCAACTCAAGGATGGCACGTTCATAAGTTAAACCAAGTACACCAACAACATGTTGAAGAAGTTTGACATGGACAAAGCTAAGCCCATCGAGACACCTATGCCAACCAATGGACATCTTGACCTTGATCAAGGAGGAAAGGATGTCGATCAAAAGGTATATCACTCCATGATTGGATCCCTCCTTTACCTTTGTGCATCTAGGCCCGATATTTTGCTTAGTGTGTGTATGTGTGCAAGATTTCAAACTAATCCGAAAGAATGTCATTTGATGGCCGTTAAGAGAATTTTATGATATTTAGTACACACTCCTAATCTTTGCTTGTGGTATCCTAAAGGTTCCACTTTCGAGTTACTTGGCTATTCCAATTCGGATTATGCCGGTTGTAAAGTAAATCGAAAGAGCACCACCGGGACTTGTCAAACAATCTAGCATGGCTTGATGTCTTGCACATGCTTTGTATGAACTAGCTAGGAGAAAAGAATTGTGAAAATATTGTGTGACACTTTCAAAATCTAATTTATAGTTTTCATATGTGACTATTGCTTTGTGGAATGTTTGAAACCTAGTCACATGTGAAAATGATGTGTCCATCATATTTTTGCCCCATATGGCAACGTGAGCTCGAGGTAGGACATTTCTAAAGTTTCCTACATCGAAAGTCCCGACGTCCGTCAGAAGTCCCGGCCCCTGGGTCAGAACTTCTGACTGCCGAAAGTCTTGGCTCAAGCCAAAACTCTCGACACAGATCTGAGTGGACGACTCTTTAACCACCCCGTTTTACCTATGGTTCATTATTTAACCACATCCGGTTCCCCACCCCGTGCTGCTCTCTACCCCCCTACGCCACTGGATGCACTCACGTCATCACCGCGCCTGCCCCGTGCCGCTGCTGCTGCCTACACGCTGCCCATTATCCCCCTCATGCCCCCCTCTACACCTCCTCACCCTTCCTCGTCACCGTGGTGGCCGTGGCTCTGTTCACAGAAGTCGTCCTCGCAGCGGATTTGGTGTTTCTCCTATTCTTTATCTCTCTTCTAAGGTACAACCTCCATGGCTCATCCTAGTTTCCAATGTACCTTACGATTTGATTATTTTCTTCCTCCCTCTCTCTTTCTCTTCCTTCGTTGTGTGAATGATTGCATAGATTTGGAACCCCATGTATGGATTGGCCACCAAAGTGCGTCGGGAGTCCCAGCGTTTGTCGGAAGTTCTGGCTCAAGGGTCGGAACTCTTGACTGTCGGAAGTCCTAGCTCAGGTCAGAACTCCCGACCATCGAAAGTCCCTCAGATGTAGCTGGTGGTCATGGGGCTCGTGCTCGTGTTGCTCGTGCTCAAGCTTAGGCTCCAGCTCCACCCGCTGGTGCTGCTGCTCGGGAGTTTGTTCCCGACATTGGCGATGTGCCCATTATTGATCCTGCTGAGGAAGCCCTTGATCAAGAAGGAAGGACCATTGCTAAAGATGTCTGCACCATGACTCCCTTTGCTCTAGGCTATTTTGGGGTCAGTCGGTTGGTTTCGTTCGCCGGTCCTACTCCTACCATCTACGAATCATAGCGCACTCTAAATCCAGCTGGAGGTTACACACCTCATTTGATGGTTGATTATCATCGCCATGTGGTCGAGATTCGTTGTCAGCATGCCCAACCTCTCTATGACGAGACCAAGGATTTGAGAATTGAGTACAGGTTCTAGAAACCATTTTATTTTGACTTTTTATCATCATTTGGTCTATCTCCGCTACATCAACAAGAGCGAGGCCCCTGTGATTTAGATGAAGGCCATTGACACTTTTGAGCTTAGCAAGCTACTTGGCTTGGACATGACACAGCTACTCCATGATTTGAGGAGGATGGGGTTGCAACCACTGATGGAGTTCCGCAAGCCGTGGAACAATTAGATTATCTATCAGTTCTATGCTTCCTATCACTTGGACACTCGAGAGGATACACATGTCATTCATTGGACCACCGAAGGCAAGCACTACAAGGTTGATTTCATTGCCTTTTCTTGCCTTCTTGGCTTGGACCATAGGGATCGCACATCCACTGCCATCACTGAGATTTTAGCTCTTACCATGGATGCGTATCACTACATGTATTTGGATGGTCATCGTGCTAATGGGAAGACCGTTTGGCTGAAGCCCTATTACTATGTGCTCAACAACATTCTTCTTTAGATCTTGTATCCCAAGATAGGTGACCCTACCAATCTTCGTGAGGATTCCCATGTTGTACTTGATTGCTTTGGAGATGAGTTCACCAAATTCTCCATTAGTTGTTATATTTGGGACAAGATCTTTGTCGCTAGTGAGGATGTGGTGAAGCACTACCCCTATGCTCCATTCATCATGCATATCATTGAGCACATGTCCGGCATTCACTTGCCTTCAAATGCCCCTCACAAAGTTCTCAAGCTGTCCAACAAGACGTCGCTTCAGGCAAAGTAGGAGTTAGAAGAGGCCGCTAAGGGAAAAGGCAAAGGCAAAGGTGCCTCAGGCTCCTCATGTGCTTCTCCACCGCGTGCTTCACACTCTCGCCGTGCTCATAGTGAGGAGCCTCAGTCCTCCTCCTCCTCCGGTGGTAAGCCCCCCAGCAAGTTCAAGTTCTTCATGAAGTATATGTTTGGAGCTTGTTGTGCTAGTGCTGAGCGTGAGCAAGAGATGCTAGTGAGGATGCATCGCATTGAGCAGAAGCTTGACATTCCCTCCACTCCACCTCGGGCCTTGGAGCCAGTTCGTGATCCTTTTGAGCTTTATGATGAGGCTTGCAAGGAATACTATGGAGAGTTGTCCGATCAGCCCTATCCCCATGGCAAGTCGCAAATGGATGTTGATGATGAGTACCGTGAGGAAGATGATGATGACAACGACATTGATGATGGTGATGACCATGACGATGAAGAGGATTACGATGATGAGTAGTTTGAGTAGTCATTTCTTTCATGCGGCCTACCCTTTTTGGCACTTGTTGACAAAGGGGGAGTGTTAGGCTTTGATCTTATTGTAATAAGTTAGTTGGTCGCTTGGAGCTTGTGAGATTTTAAAACTATTAGCTTGTATGAACTATGTCGTGTGGTGGCACTATGTGATGTACAACTATATTTGTGTGATAGATGATTGTAGGACAAGCAATGTTTATCTACATATCTATTAGTCTCTACATGTGAATGGTGGATGTTATTTTGGATGGCCATGTGTTTTTCAAGTTGTTACTTTGAGATCTTGGCCATCATATTTTCTTTTACTTGTTAAGTGAATATAACATGTCATATTGCATTCTCTTTTTTCACGGATATGCAATTGTTCACATACGCTTGTTGCGCCCCATGGATTGCAAAATTTAGGGGGAGTTTCTACCTTAATATATGCAAGTGGTGTGTTGATGATCATCATTGAAATTCAAATTAATTGCATATATTAAGGGGGAGCTCTCTACAAATTTTGGGGCTCAAAAGCTTTACATTCTTATATTCTTATGAAAGCCTAAGTTGGTTGTCATCAATTACCAAAAAGGGGGAGATTGAAAGTGCATTTGCCCCTTATGTGGGTTTTGGTGTATTGATGTCATCCAAATTAGGGACTAATGAGATCTTAATGAGATATATTGCAGCTTTAGTCCCATGAAAGCTTTAAAAGAGTTGATCTAAGATGAAATGGTATCCCTCAATTCTTCAAGTGCAAAAAGTGGATGAACCCAAAGCGCTCTCCAAAGCCTTTTTATTTTGTTTTGGATTTAGGTATGCCATACTATAAAGAGGGATGCAAGTTTAGGTGGTCTAAGGAAGATAGAGTGATCAAGCATAAAAGTAAAATTAAAAGAGAGACACAAAATCACCTCACAAACACTTGGACATAGTTTGTGGACTTTTGGTAGTCGGAAGTCCTGACGTTTGGTGCTGGCAGTCCTGGTGCTTGTTGACTTAGCCGTAGCCTGCCTGCGCATCTACGCCCATCGGAAGTCCCGATGGGAGTCAAGAGTTCTAGGTGCCGAATGTTCCAGCTCCCTTTGGAAGTTCCGACACTTCATGACTACGCCACATGCGCATCTTCACCTGTCGGAAGTCCCGATAGGAGGCAGGAGTTCCTAGTGCTGGAAATCTTGGCTCCCACCGGAAGTCCTGATGCTTTGGGACTTAGTCACCTGACTTACCATGTCTATCGGAAGTCTCGACGGAAGCCGGAAGTCCCGATGACCGCCGGGAGTTCTGATGATATGCGAGCAAGCCCAGTGGACTGTCTATGTGAATAGTGTTTTGCGTTGAGCAGGAAGTTCTGGCGATTTGTGTTGGAACTTCTGACTCAAATCTGAACGGTTGGATTTGCCTTTGAGTATAAATAGGTCTCTTCTCTCTTCTAACTGAACTCACTCATTCATTTTACTCACCAACCTTCGGCCAAAATAGCTCCCAAGCATTCAAGGCTCCCCTCTCCTCTCCTCTTTGCTCCAATCTTCGATTCCCTTAGGGTTTTGAGTGAAAGTAGAGTGGATTGAGTGAGAAAATCACTTTGGCTAGCTTGAGTACTTGATTTACCCTTGATTTCTGAGTGCAAAGCTCAAGTAACCTTTGTGGTTGCTTTGAGAGAGGCAAGGAGGTGGAAGAGACTCTGACCTTTGTGGTCACTTCTATAACAAGGATGTAGGAGCTCCTTTGTGGGATTGCCGAACCTTGGGATAAATTCTTGTGTCCTACGTTCTTGTTGTTGTTTTGATTTGTGCTATCATATTTGTTCTTGTTGGTTGGTCTTCCTCGCCAACTCTCCTCTTAGTGTTTGGACTCGATCTATGGAGTGGTGACCTTCCAACGTTAAAGGAGCAACCCCAACACTTCATCTTACCACAAGGGAGTGGGGTTGTAAGATATCTTTTACTCAAAGTTCGTTTTAGCACTTGTAGTGCTATTCTCATAGGTGTCGGAACTCCCTTCTGTTTACGTCGGAACTTCTAGCTGTCGGAACTTCTGGCCCAAACTATCAGGACTTTCGACTGTCATTGACATTTAACTTTGAGATTATGTAGAAATTTTTAGATATGCCTATTCACCCCACCTCTAGGCATTGTTTGGATCCTTTCACCGCCATATAAAGGTCATCGCCCCCCTTCTTCTTCCTCGGGCCAGCTACTGTAGCCCGAGAGAGGAAGGAAGGGGGGCCTTGGGCACCTCCCAATTTCCTTTGGCGGAGAGGTTATAGAAGGTAAGAAAATATTATTCCAAACATTTTGATGAAGTTTTAATGGTTAGTGGGTAATTAGAGTTTTGCTTTTCTCTCTCTTCTATGGTGCTTGATCCATTTATGAAGCAAATTAGACCAAAGTTTTAAAGGTTGTAGGGAAATTAGTTAGTGGAATAAGATTATACCATTGTTTAGTGGATGTTGCTTGATTTTAGTGGACTACTGCTTAATTAGTTTTATGGATGTTTCATGTAGATCTAGATCTAGAGTTAGGGCTTGGTTTTTTATTATTATTTACATTTTTGCATAAAGGATAGTGTGTAAAATATAAATTGTTACTAATTGTTATCTTTAAAATTATTTATTATAATCAAGAAATTAAAGTGGAGAATTAAATATATAATTTTAATTAGTTATGACTAAATAGGTCATTAATTATTCTCTAGAATGGTTTTGTATGAAACTGCTAGTTATATTTGTTCAAGTAATTATTAAATTGATTCGTGTGTGTGTGTGTGTGTGTGTGTGTATATATATATATATATATATATATATATATATATATATATAAAGGGAGAGTATATTCAATAGCCAGCTACAAAATAAGTTACTCTGTAGCCACCTCCATTTACAATAATTTTATATACTAATTTACGATAATCTCAATACATATTTACGATAGTTGGGTTACTATAACACATGGGGATATTTACCATAACGTTATAGTAAACCACTTAGTAAGGAGTTATTATAATATCATAAATTAACATAGTAATTATCGTAATTCAAAGTGGCTACAGAATAAGTTATTTTGTAGCCAGCTACATGATAGTAGTTATATATATATATGTGAATAATTAGTCCTTTTTCTTTGGTTGATGTCCTAAAAGATGGAGTACAGAAAGTCTTGGATGTATGGTTCATTAAGGTACAAGCCAGGTTTATGTGAAGAAGTGGATAAATTTTTTGAAGCCGCAGAGAAGCATACAAAGACGTTGACATAGAATAAAGATTCAATTATTTGTCCATATAGCGATTGCAAGAACCATCTCGCATTCAAAGATGTGACGATCTGTTAGATCACACTTGATTATGTGAGGATTTGTTAAGGACTACACAGTGTGGATTCATCATGGTGAAACGGTTGTTAACGACATTGATCCAGAAGAAGATGACACCAAAACCCTAGATTACTTGGACCAATATGTAGCAGCCCTTGATGCACAAATGGCTCATGATGACCATGACCAAGGTGGCGATGCTAGTGGTTGGTATGGTAACGACGAAGGTGGTGTCAATAATGATGGTAGTGGACGTGTCGGGGATGAAGATGATGATGATTGTCTGGAGGAAGTGCTTTAGAAAATTGGACCAGAGATTTTGCTCAAGAGCCCGAAAGATTTAGAAAATTTGTAAAGGGTAAAAAAGCATCGAAGAAGACTACGTATGGTGTTGAAAAGGGTCATCCGACACACTAGACAGTGCTACGATTTGTGCTTGAGCTACTGATCCTGAAAGCTAAGTACGACTGGTCAGACGGTAGTTTCAATGATCTATTGTATCTTTTGTTGTGGTTGCTGCCACAGCCAACAGGGCCGAAGCCAAGATAAATGGCTGTCGGGTTGACACTCAGTATGAACTGTCTAAGTACTAAAATATAGGTTGAGATAATATAATACCATACATAACTTAAAATTAATACGATAATAATTGCATATTGTGAAAAAAATAAGTTTTTACAAATCACAACAGTAGTTACCTCTCATGGTGTCCCTCGATGACTACGATCCTCCATTTTATGAAAGTGAACTATTACATTGTCGATTGGAATTGTGGCCAGAAATCCTTGTTCTATGAAGCATACGATACAATCGTTCATAAATCCATCTCCAATACAATTTCTTAGTATTGTCTTCACAATTTTCATTGCTGAAAAGCACCTCTCCACCAATGCAGTGGCGATAGGAAGAACTAATGTTTGCTGCAGTGACATCTCTATCTCTTCTTGCTCTTGAAGTGTCTCCATTATTATTCTCATTATCACCGACCGGTGGTGATTTTTCCTTTAAAGAATCCTTCCAATGTGCTCATATTGCCTATTAATATAATAAAAATTATATCAGATACTAAAGTGCAAGCAGCCACCTTTATTAAAAGTCACTACTGATTTACTAAAATGCAAGTCATATACTAAACTACTAAGGCCTTGTTTAGTTCACTCTAAATTCCAGAATTTGGCACTATACAAAAAGAAGATTTCCCGTCACATCAAACTTACGGTACATGCATGGAGTACTAAATGTTGACGAAATCAAAAACTAATTACACAGTTTGGTTGTACCTTGCGAGACGAACGTTTTGAGCCTAATTAGTCAACGATTACACTGTTTCTGACGGCGCCGAGTCTGGCAACTAAACACGGCCTAAAGTAGCATAGATACCTGGAATCTTCTGAATCACTAAATGAAAGAGCCCGTTCTTTGCTGGAACAGTGGAACGCAATGAACAAAATGTCCTAGCTGGCTATCTGCTTTCTGAGATTGAATTGTATAACTGAAAAAAATAAAAACCCTATTAGGTTATTACTGCTTGCAAATTTGGGGTATTTGGGGTACCTGGTCCAGCCGATGAGCACCTTGACTATTTGAGCACGGATGCCATGGAGCTTATTGCCGGCGGCTGCTGAAATTTGCGTCGTCGACGGAGCTGCGGCCAGGGGCCACGCTGTCGGCCAATCGCCTCCACTCTCCGCCCTCGGCGCCCGTGAAGATGAATTATGAAAGGTCCCGCGGCCAGGTTGCAGCGGATCGGAGGCCGGAGACAAGCCAACGTTTGGCATTCTGGACATGTGAATGGATCGATAGATGGGCTGACAAGGAGATAATTAGACATTTTAGACTGCTGCTGCTGGGCTGCCGGCCTGCCGGGGTTGTACCTTTTTTTTACTGGGGTCAAAAAAAATCGCTGGTACATGGACGATTGGAAAGTCGTCGGGGTCGGCTGACCCCGTCGAATTAACGTAGCTTTGCCCGTGACAGTCAAACTCATTTCCTGCCAACGCATACTAAACGAAGAAGGTTATAAGTTCATTGACAATAGAGTTGAAAAAATCCATGCATGCCCCAACCACTATATCATTTTTCATGACGATAGGTTCAAGTCACTAGATAAATGTCTCAGGTGTGACGCCAGTTGATACAAGAACAACGACTTTTACAACAGGGAAGAAACCTCCACGGGGAACAAGAGGAAGAAGGGTGAGAAAAAGGTGGTACAAGATTCTCAACCCCCAGAGGACACTCCATTAGGCAACGATGAAAAGAAGAGAAGAATTTCTACCTTGGTAATGTCGTACCTACCCGTGGTCGACCACTTGAGGCATATGTTCATAAACCCTAAGAAAGCTGCACTCATGACATGGTGGGATGATAAGCGCAAGGTGGGTGATGATGTGATTGCACACCCAGGCGATGGTACTCAGTGGGAACGCTTCGATGCGAAACACATAGAATTTAGTGATGACCCGAGGAATGTATAGTTCGGCTTGAGCACCGATGGATTGAATCCATTCAATGAGAGGACCAACGACTACAACACATGGCCAGTGATCTTGACTAGGTACAACATCCCAACGTGGCTGTGTCAGAAGAGAAAGTATCTTCTCACTATTCTCATTCAATGTCCAAAACAACCAAGCATTGACATAGATGTGTTCCTCGAGCCTTTGATGCAAGAAATGGAGAGGTTATGGAGGCACGAGGAGCTGATGTACGATGCGTTCAGAAAGGAGGACTTTATATGTAGAGCCATGATCTTTGTTACTACCAATGATTACCCCATACTGTTTGGTTTGTCTGGACAGATCAAAGGGAAGACATGATGCTTAGTATGCTTGGATTGTACTACATGGGTGTACCTAGATGCATCCAAGAAGATAGTTTACCTAAGATACCGACGCTTCTTAAAGACAACTCACAAATACCGCAACAAAATGTACTTCAGATTTTATGACAACACCCTAGAGAATGAACCCCCTCCAGAGAGACGTCAAAACGAGCAACACTTGTTTGAAATGGTGAAAAACATACGGATGGGACACAGAGAGATAGAAGCACACCTCCTGTCCTCGTGTACCTTTTAAGAAACAATCGATCTTCTTTCAGTATATGCCTTATTGGCCAGACTTGGAGGTCCCCCATGCTATTGATGCTATGCATGTGCAGAAGAATGTCTTTAGAAGTCTCATTGCTACCTTGATGGACACACGTAAGACAAAGGATGGTCTAAAATCATGGAACGACATGGTGCAGCTCAATGTGAAGCCAGAGCTTCATCCGGTACCTGAGGGTAATAGAAAATACACTCTGCCCGCGGCTAGCTTGAACCTGACCCCAGAAGAGAGGAGGGCGATGTGCACTTTCTTGATGGGGGTCAAAGTTCCAACTGGGTTTTCAGCGAACTTGAAGAGGCTAGTGTCGATGAAGGATCTGTCAATAACACCATTCAAGGCTCACGATTATCAAGTGATCCTGACAGTGTTCCTACCTATTGCAATCAGGGCTATAAAGCCAGAGTTTCTGAAAATGGCCATAACCCGTATGTGCTACTTCCTTTTGAAGATCTCACAGAAGATGATTGGTAAAAAATAGCTGAGTGACCTACATGATTTCATGATGGAGACCAAAAACCAGCGAGAGATGTGTTTACCTCCTATTTTTTTATATAATGTCACATCTCATGATTCACATGGTTCATCAGATAGAGGCGCTATGCCCTTGCTACTTGCATAAAATATGGTCCTACGAGCGGTTCATGTCGGTCCTTAACCGATACGTGCATAATCGAGCATACCTAGAGGGCTCCATGATAGAGGGTTACAGTACTGAAGAAGACGTCGAGTGTTGTCAAGAGTACCTAAAAGGGTAGAGAGGGATTAGTAAACGTAATTCTCGTCACAAGGGTAGGCTGGCTGGGAAGGGCACCAGGGGAAGAAAAGTGTTCATCGACCACGATTACATAGAAGTGAGTCAGGCGCATTACAGTGTCATGTAGAGTACAAAACTGATACAACCGTACATTGATGAACACTTGGCTATCACTAGGGAGGAGAGTAATGGCCGCACAGACGACTGGGTCATGAAACAGCACAAGCAACAATTCACTACATGGTTGAAAGACCAAAACCTACCGGATGGAGAAACCACAGATAATATTACCATCAGTAGGTTGATGAGGGGGCCATCGAGACAAGTCACATCTTGGCAAGCTTACGACATCAATGGGTACACACTATACCCACGTAAAGGATAGTACATGTGTGAACCAAAACAACGGCGTTCGAATAGAAGCTCTCGACGGATTGGGGCGAAAGATCCCATTCTTTGGCATCAACAATGACATATGTGAACTTGACTATGGAATGGGTATACGGATAGCCCTATTTTGATGCGTATACGGATAGCCCTATTTTGTTGACATCAAGAATCTAGGCTACCAAGATGACCTTTGGACGCTCACTTCATGTGTCACACAAGTTTTCTATTTACCTGACCCGCAAACTAACCTCCCCCCAAAGAAGAAGACAAAGCACGTGGTTGCCTCTAAAAAACAGCACATTATCAGAGTTGATGGCGTGGATGATGTTGAAGAGTACAATAACTACGCTGAAATGCAGCTATTCACAGACTTTTCTAAGAAGATCAGTGTTGTGGAAAAGAACCTGCCTAAAGACATATTGCCATGGGAACGAAAAGGTGTCAAGGAAAAAGTTGTTACGGGCTAAGATGGAGTGTTTGTGTATGTGTGTGAGACTACATTTATATATGTGTGTGAGACTACATTTATGTATGTGTGTGAGACTATCTATGTATATGTTGGATGAAGAAATGACTAAAATAAAAGTTGTAGATCTTGATGAGTTCTATAACTTTTATTTTTATGACTTTTTTCAGTTCAAATCATTTGTTATTTCAAAATGTTGTTTGAAGTTATTATTTCTTGAAATTCAAATTTTGAATTCTCCAAACAAAGTCATATGAAAAGATGACCAAAATGAAAGTTGTACATCTTGATGAGTTGTACAGCTTTTATGTTCATGACTTTTTCATTTGAAATCATATGCTCTTTCAACATGTTGTTCCATGTTTCCATATTTTTGAAATTCAAATTTTGAATTTTTCAAATAAAGTCACATGAGAAGATGACCAAAATAAATTGATAGAGCATGATTTTAGAAAAATTTAGGAAAAATCATCATATTTGGAGTTAATATGAGGGAGAAAGACTAGTTGCAAGTTTTAGTCAGAGATTAAAAAGAGAAATCACTTGTTCATGACATGTGATTTCTCTTTATAATGTTCTGTGAAATATATATGTATATGTATATATCTTCTGGTGAATTAGCTGTTGATATAACGTCCTTGTGAATTATATATGTATATATGTTTTGGTTAGATTTGAATTTTCAAATTTTATTTTTTTATGAAAAAGCGGATTGTAGGAGTGGTTCTAGAGTTAACCACCCATACAAATAGGAATGATAGAGACGACTAGTGTTATAAGCCGCCCCTACAAATCATATTTGTAGAGCCGACTGGTGTTACCAGCTGCCGCTACAAATATGATTTGTAGGAGCGGCCAGGGAACCACCCCTATAAATCACTGATTTATAGCAACGGTTTTATAGGGGCGGAGCCACGAACCCTTACCGTAGTAGTGTGAGTAAATATCGCTTTCTATATCTTTGTACCCTACAACAGCTTTTCTATATCTCATGCGCAGTTTAGAAAGTCATACTCGCTCTCCATCTTTGGCTAGCGAGAAATCCAAAATACAGGATGTCTATATTTGGATATCCAATTGAGGAGGACGCTGGATGTTATTTTTCACTAAAATCTCTATTTTTGTAAATTAGAAAAAATACAAAAAGTCTCTGAGAGATGCTCTAAAATAGGAAGCTGGCTATCCCTTTATTTTCGGAGGCCATATAAAGCCAATCATAGATGCTAGCTTTATGAAGACGAGAAATAAAAGGCTATTGTAGACCTCTTGTTTTAGGAGTTTTTTATTTTACAAAATAGCTAAACTATGGAATTTCGTTACTAATTTTAGCCAAACTGTTGGAGTTGTTCGGTGCTTATTTTATTGAACGTAGGTGATATAGATACAAATTAAAATATTTATTTGTCCTATATTAAACAAACCAAAATGATTTTCTCCAGAAAAAAGCTGCAAGAAATTTGGTTTAATAAGCAGGAGATTTATAGCAATTTGATGTGACATGCATTAGCGTCAACAGCCACTAATTTTGAAGAAGAAAAGGTTTCTAGAACGTACTACCCAGAAGATCCGTCTTGGCAGCAGCTGCAAATAAATACAAAGGTGCTGCTTTGCAGAGTGCGTGCAACGCAAACCACTATAAAAAACAGTAAATATGTCGAGTGTTTTTTTAAGTTTATCAAGTGTATTTTATCGAACACTCGGCAAAGAGCTGATTTGCCAAGTGTAGTGAAGAAAACACTCGGCATACATATTGCACTCAGTAAAAAACCCGATTTGCCGAGTGTAGTATATCAGACACTTGGTAAAAAACAAGACGACACTCGGCAATGAATTGACACTCGGCAAAATACTATCACGTGACCGGCACGTGTGACGGCCATTTGACGGCGTGCTGGCCGTTAGCAAAAGTGCTACTTTGCCGAGTGTTTTTCCCCAGCACTCGGCAAAATTATAAGTTTGCCGAGTGTTTTTTATAGGCACTCGACAAAGCCTAAAGTTGTCGAGTGTTTTTCCCCAGCATTCGGCAAAATTATAAGTTTGCCGACTATTTTTTATAGACACTCGGCAAAGCATAAACTTTTTTTCCTCTTCTGCCATTGAAACTTTTTCTACTCTCTACATACAATATGTGGTACTCCATGTTAAGATTTGATATATTTCTGAAACCGTTTGCTATATTTAATTAATTTATTTTATTTCAAGGAATTTTTTTTGGTATAAGTCAAATTTCAACTGCAAGTGACTCAAATAATGGAATAAAATGAGTGGAAAATGATATTCACGTTATTGAGTCCGGTGTGAGGCCTTACCAGAGAAATGAAAAAAAAATTCGAGCATATTGTTCAGAAAACATGACCACGAATGTATGGCCGAATGATTTTTAAATTCTAAAAAAAGCAAACGAAGTCTAAAAATCATGAGACTTGTCAAGATCTAATGATATCATCTTGTCCCGGCATATTTGCCGAGCTGTTGCAGCATGCAAGTTCCAAGCCCCCTTCGGCTGATGCTGCTTGCGCCGGTTCATCATCATCTCATCCTCTTGCTCTTGTTAGGCCTCGCAACAATTGCAACTTTGGCCGCCACTGGAGACGACCAATTTGTCTTCACCGGCTTCACCCAATCCAGCCTCAACCTTCAGGGCACTGCCATGGTCACACAAAGCGGCCTCCTTGATCTGTCCAGTGGCGCAACCTACCTCAAAGGCCACGCCATGCATGTACCCCACCCCTCTTCATTTTCGCAAGACACCCAGCGGCAAAGTGCAATCCTTTTCAGCCTGCTTTGTCTTCAGCATCGTCAACACATACCCTCTGCTGAGCGACGACGGGATGGCCTTCTTCATCGCACCCGCCAACAATAGTTTCACTGAGGCTACGCCAGGGATGTACTACGGCCTCCTAAACAGCAAGAACAATGGCAAGCCGAGCAACCGCATCTTCGCGGTCGAGCTCGACACGTACCAAAACAGCGAGCTCCACGACATCAACGACAACCATGTTGGCATTGACATCAACGGTGTCACCTCCCGGTCTTCTGCGGTCGCCGGCTTCTACGACGACGAGAGTGGTGGTGGTTTCAAGAACTTGACGCTGAATGACCACATGGAAATGCAACTGTGGGTGGACTGCGATGAAGCGACCACGCAGATCAACGTGACACTAGCTGAACTCGGAGTGGCCAAACCTTCCAGGCCACTGCTGTCTGGATTTTTTTTAATTTTAACCCTTTTTTGAATATAATTTTAAATCTAATATTGTCGGTTTTTTTTAAAACTAACACTTTTGGCCACGCCTATTGCCCTGACGCGGCCAAATGCCTGTGCCGCGCCGTTTTGAATATAATTTTAAATCTAATATTGTCGGTTTTTTTAAAACTAACACTTTTGGCCACGCCTATTGCCCTGACGCGGCCAAATGCCTGTGCCGCGCCATGCATGGCGGCGCGGCAGAGGCCTTACGTGGCGGCGACCATCACCGCTGACCGCTGACGTGGCAAGGCTCTGCCGCGACACCGATCTTGGCGCGGCAGTGCCGCGCCCTGATCCGTGGCGCGGCAGAGCCAGGTATAACCACCACCGCGGCCTCTTGCCCGAGCAGTCAGCGTTCCGCGAGAAACGCAGCAAGGCAGTGCCGCCGCGCCCGCCTTCGCCCGCGCCTGCCCGCCGCCGAGGACGCCGTCCGCCGCGGCTGCGTCCGCCCACGCCAGCAAGCCAGCCGAGGCAGTAAGCGAGCCGCACCAGCCAGGCCGCCGGCCGCCCGGTGCAGCCACCGCGCCCGCACGCAGGCGCGCCTCCCCCTCCGACCAGAACCTCCGGTCACGCAGGGCGGCTGTCCGCCTAGGTGCTGCAGCGAGGTACTCCACTAATATAGTTATCACAGTTAATAAAGTTAGTAAAATTATCAAAGTATAGCTAATATAGTTAGTAAAGTTAGTTAGTTTAGTTAGTATACGTAATATAATAAGTTAGTATAGGTAGTAAAGTAAGGTAGGTTAGTTAGTACAGTTATTTACTCTAGTTGTACATTGGATTTAGTCTAATAAGTTGTTGTAGTTAGCCTTGTATAGATGTTAATATTTGATTAGTTAGTATAGTTATAGTTAGAAAATATAATAATGTTAGTATGGACATTATGTACGATGATTTCGACGACTTGATGAAGTTTCTTGAAATGCTTTTGCAGATGGATTGTTGTGTTAGAGTTTTGTTTGGAGGAAGTGTTATGAGAGAAGATGGTATGTTTGAGGATATGAAAGAAGAATTGGAATGGTTTGATGAACCTCCTAGCTTCAACGACCTTTGTATCCGTTTGAATACAAAGTTTGGGGGTGATTTCACACTCAAGGGGAGGTTTGATACTGGAAAGACTAGGGCACACTATGTCCTCATGCCCTTACGCGACCCTGCTCACTGGTCCTGCTACACTAGGGTTCTCCAAGGTTCCAATGTGCCCATGGCTGAGGTGGTGGTGGAGAATGGGTACAGGATGCATGGTGTGCAGGACGGCCCGTCCATTGATGGTTTTGGAGGCAATGAACAAGAATTAGGTGTCGAAGGGGAAGCAACTCAGGATAACATGGATTTGGACGGTCAGTTGACGTAGGAGCAGTTTCATTCAACTATAGTAGGCTGTATAAGCAATGACTTCGATGTGAATGAGTTTGAACGGGAAGAGGAGGAGTAGGAGGAGGAGGACAGGATCGGTGATGTAGTTAGCAGTGATTCAGACGATTTTGATGATGACCAAGGAGGTACAGATGCTGTGGCAACACCGGCTAATGCCATGCCAGTACCGGTTCATACTATGCCATTACCAGTACAAACCGAGGTTTTACATGGTGTCCATGTTCAGGGTAGACTAGTCACAAATTTGGCTGCAGATGATAACCCCTATGATTCATGGGCTAGAATTAGCGAAGCGCAGCAGTATGTTCCACCATCACCTTACACAGTGACTGAGCTTGAGCAACTAAGGTCCAAAAAACGTACCTTTTAGGGGCGTTCTGAACTATAGGGATGTCAGCATGACGGATATGGCAGTTTGTGATACCGGTCTCTACAACAGGTGATTACATAACAAGTAGTTCAAATTGTGCTATGGTACATAATGTTTATCTGAAAAATATTAATTTAAATACTCTAACCCTTTGTTTATCATTTTGTAACAGGATGGCCCCTCCTACGCCGCACCAGCTGTACCCCCTTCTTAATGTGGAGTACGACGACCCCCTTCTTCTACTGGACGACGAGGTTTCCAAGAGGCGTTCAAGGGATCCTGAAACGATCCCGATTTCTGCGCAGGGAAATCCATAGAGTCGAAGTGTAATATGACTGTTGTAGATCATATTACCCAAATTCCAGTCGAATATCACGTCCATACAACGATAATATCAGAGTACAAATAGTGCGGAATTATTACATCGCCACATTGGCGGAATCAAAAGTAGCATTCAATCAGAACAGCTTGAAGATAAGATCGCCAAAACTCGAGCGTAGGCACGAACCCCTCATCCGTCAAACTCCTCGGAGCTATACTCCTCAGTAGAACCTGTATGCCAAAATTTATCAGTACGATTTGTACTGGCCACTCCCAACCCTATGAGCATTGCTTTGTGGAAATTGAATGCAAGTTGGATATAATCAAAAGGAACCTATAGGGCTGGGGTTTCCTATATTATAGCATATCAAGTATATAATAATAGTTGGTCAAGTTTTATCACCATTCCCACACACATTCCACCCTATTCCCGTCCAGAGCCAGGTTTCGATCCTGGGATCGAAATACCATCTCCACACCATCACCATATTTCCATCATACCATCCTACATCATCTCCACACCATCGCTCAGTCGACAGGCCAACTCCCTCTCGGCACTGTCTCAAGGCCCGTAGCCCTTGGCTACGACCGAACACTCACTCCCAGGGGGAGAAAAGAAGGACTCATCTCCTATCTAGTTTAAGCGAAACCCAGGAAAGGTCCATAGCCGACAAGTCGGCATATGTATCGATCGATCAACCATACACTCTGCAGAGCTTTCACATACCCACAAGATAGCCATCCTCGACGGTGCCCCGTCTAGGCAGATTCCGGCCGCTTGCTAGCCTAGAACGATGCCACCCTATCTCTCAGCCCTAGAACATCCCAAGTCTAGTCTGGGATGGCTGATACTGTGAGTCGTAGACAGAGCCGGGGCCCTCCGGATGTTAGGAGCCAGGTCCACAAGGCCTCCTAAAGTCTCGGTAGGGTGTGGGGGGGGGGGGGGGAAATCGCGCACCCTGTACCTCCTTGCACACGTTCGCCTAGCAGTAGTGGCACCGCTCTACCAAGTAGTCTGACCGTCCCGCACCATATAGGGCGAGTGGGATGTAAGGTTTTCCGGTGAATCTGAGTACTAGTAAGTCCTTAGGGATGACCAAGCCAGAATGTCTTCATCAGGGTTTCCAATTACCGTGCCACCACAGCACCTCCACCCTGGGCTCCACCTACCCGAGGTTCACACCCAAGGCCTCCTCCAATTACCATTTACCCGCCACAGGTATCCATATCCAAGTGCCCAGGTAGCACCACATGGCAAGACTCGCCCCAGGCTTGTCGTTATTCCAGCTCGGTCGACACAACCCTTACCCTCCACGCACCCAAGTCACACACGCAGCACTCTCCCCATAGTCCAGGTAACACCAGTTGCCACCACGCATCAATGTAGTGTAAGCGTAGTAGAAGTAATAAGCAATGAAATATATCAGCAAGCGTGTGTCTAGCCTAACAGCAGGGTGAGCAGGGGTAAGGTTGCGTCAAGGTATAGGCCATCAAGTAAGCATACTACCATGCAAGTCCTATTATAGTGTGATTATAACAGTAAAGTAAAGCAATAGCAGCTCTATGTTAGCCATGCGTAATGGGTGCTACGAGATTGGGTGGGATGTGGCACCTTCAGTGTAGTCGTCTCCGTACTCCTCACGGTACTCTCGGTCCTCGTCCGTCTGATTCTCCTCTGAGTCTGCAAACGATCGCATTTCAATCGCGTTAGCGACGTCTATAGAATAGCACAAAGATGCAAGGAAAGTTCAAAAGAGCCAAATGCACTCAAACATGGGTTCATTGCGTAGAGCCTGATTTTAGATGAATTTTGGTCCTGGTTTCGTATTTTTTCTGAGGTCATATGAATTAGTTATGAATTTCCGAAGTTTAAATCATTTCTGAAAATGGAAAAGGCTGAATTAATCTTGGGCTGACACGTGTCACGCAGTGACGGGTCCACGTGGCATGATGATGTTAGCATGACGTCAGCACGATGTCATCGTCCCAGTTCTGATACTGCCAGGTGGGGGCCCAGCTGACGTCAGCGTCTGACGTGTGGGTCTAGAGTGTTCGTGTCACTGACATGTGGGACCAGGTCAACGGTCAACATTGACCGGTCAACGGTCAATACGGGCCGGGTTCAAACTGGGCCTGGACAGGGCTGGATTAGGGCCGGTCTGGGCCGGGCTGACCCGGACACGTGGCGTGCTGTGGCGTGGCCACGTGGCACAGTTGGGCTCTTACTGGGCTTCGTTTCCTGGCTGTGGGCGTGAGCGCGGCTCACGGTGGACCCAAGTTCACGGTCCATGGACCCAAAGCAGGGTCCATGGTGGACCGAGTCCATTGCCATTTCCCCTCGGCTCAGCTCATGTGCATCGGGTGTAGGGCTACGCTGCTCAACTCACCCCTTCTCCTCTGTTTCTTCCACGACGCGCTCCCGCCGGCGACGTGCTCACCGGCGAGCTCCCGCAACGGCACAGGCATCCACTTGAGGTGGGGAAAAGCCTCCCCGCGCCATGGCGACTGCAACGGTGGGGTCAGGGCGACGGATGGTGCTTCCTAAGTCACTGGTCACGGCGAACGGCGACTCGAGCACAACCGGCGTGTGGGAATAGCGCGGGTGCAGCGGCATTGGCCGGTAATGTGGTGCGCGTGGGCGTCACATTGCTCCAGCGGGCATGTTGGGCTGGTCGAGGGATCCTCCAGGGCCTCCGGTGGCTTTGGCCACGGCGACGGTCTTCCGATCACGGCGGCGGCGTCGGTGTGGGGGCTATGGCCTCGGAGGGGCATCATAGTGGGGAGTGTAGGCTCCTACGGATCCGTGCGGACGCGGCGAGGGCGTCTAGAGCTCTGGGCAGGACTTCCGGTTTCCAGGTGGCTGGTAGGGTCTTCCCGGCGGTCATGGCGACATGGTGACGACGGCGAGGCGCACGGGTCACTATGGGGCTCCAGCGGGGTGGTCACGGCGTGCGCGTGAGTTATCCGTGGCTTCAGCGAACAGGACGGGCGAGTCAAGGAGCCGCCAGGCGCTCCCAGTAGTTCTGGCCACGGTGGTCGGTGCTCTGGCCGGTGGTCTGGTGCTCGGACCGGTGGTCGGGTGCTCGGACCGGTGGTCTGGTGCTCGGACTGGTGGTCTAGTGCTCGGATTGGTGGTCTGGTGCTCGGAGGTGGTCTGGTGCTCGGAGGTGGTCTGGTGCTCCGGTGGTGGCTGCGCCATGACGGCGACGTCGTGAGCGTGGCATGCGTGCTCGGCTATGGCGTCCGAGGGACTTGGAGAAGTCTACAGCGTTCAAGGGCTCGGGGGTGGTCGCGACGTGCACATGAGTGCGCTGTGCTTGTGTGCCTAGAGACCGGGGATGGCCTTGGCCTATGCGCTCACGGTATGGTGCGCCATGGCCAAAGTAGCAGGGTCCGGTGGCGAACAGGGGAAGAATCGAGGGCTTACCGTGGGTGCTGTGGAAGAGAGGATGGCGGTGTAGTGATGAGTTGCGGCCGTGTAGCTCCGGAAGCAGTGCCGTGTAGTGTCGTCCGCTCTGGCTTGATCCGCGGCGGTGCTCCAAACTCCGGCGTGCTCCCGGTCCTCCTCTCAGCAGTGGCTCCGTTCTCCTCTCTCGAACTCCTCCTCAGCCTTCTACTCTCGGTGTGAAGTGGTTGGCCACCAAGTGGCGGCGAGGCGATGGGACGAATGCTAGGGCAACCGGGATTGGGGCTCTTATAGCCGAACTCGGCCATGGAGCCTGGCGTTCGACGGCTAGAGATTGAGGAGGATCGGAGGCGTGCATCCCATCCAACGGCCGTGCGTGGTTGCGTGGGCGCGGCGCCAAGGGGACAAGGCCATGCCCCGGGCGTGACCCCCTGGCCCGCCCCTACCACCGCTGTCGGGCGCCAGTCGCATAGGCGGTTGAGGCGTGGGTGAGGAAGATGACACTGTAGCCGTGGTTGGCTGACATGCGGGGTCTAGCAGGCAGTGGCTGTGAGCGAGGCAGACGGGTGCGTGAGCGTGGGCGACGCGCTGGGCCAGTTCATGGGCCACGCACATGCTGGGACGACGGGAGGGGTTGGCAGGCCGGTTGGGCTAGCTGGCTGGCGCGGTCCGAGCAGGCCGAGGCGGCTTGCGAGGCCTACATTCTTTCTCTTCTCCTTTTCTATTTTGTTTTTCATTTCTTCTCTTTTGTTCGAATTCAAATTTGGTTCTAGAACTTGAATTCCAAATTGGTGCAAGCATAACATAAAGCAAATAGAATTCCAGATCATAATTTGATTTAACAATGTATGCAATACTTTATTTGTTTTCCATTTAAACAAACACAATTAACAAATGACATGCCATGCTTATGTGTTAACTTGGGTTGGGGTTAGACCTAATGCATCTCTTAGGTTGGGTTTCTATACATGACACTCATCATCACATGGGAGTTCTAAGAAAAATTTTGTAGTTGGTATTTTTAGTGTGTGGATTTTTGGGTTGTTACAGATCCTTACATTTGTGGGACTTAATTCATTACGTCGAACTTATATTAAACGAATATTATCGTTGAAAACTTGTACTCATAAACAAATGAAAATATTATGTGCCAACTCGTCGTCCATTTATTAGCTTCATGTTCGTTTTGTACAGCACTTGTAGTTTAGCACAACACCGACAACAACTAAATTGTTGCTGGCTAGCCGTTGGCGGACCGCGTCACTGACGCGCCATGTACTATGGCGCGGCACAGACCGCCGTGGCCTATGGCGTGGTAGAACCATCCTATGTGGCAACTGAAGCCGGGCTACGGCGCGGCAAATGATTATGTTCGTTTTATAAATTTTGAATGCATGATACAAACAGTTGTGATCACTTAAGATCGATCATGGGTAATTCGAGTATATGATACATGGGTACAATACATCAGTAGTTCAAATCGAATATAAGACAACACAATAGAATTTCTACTACACCGCTACATTGATCATTAATAATGCATGGAACTAACAGATGTCGCAATAAAAAACTCTCAGTCAGAAACATATTGAGTCAGCAACTCGTCATCCGAGTACCAATCCACAACCACAACCCTGTTGCTGTGGCTAGGGTCACCTGCATTGCGCTGATATGCCTTTCGCCTGTAGTAAGCGGCCTCCACTTCATCTGCGGCCTCTGCGGCTTGAGTGAAAAACGCGTCGTCATCCTCCTCTGCCTGCAAGCCCGCCTCTGCTAGAGCGATGAGCTCGCTCAGTCTGGTAGTGTCATCCTCAGCCTCCTCCGCCAGCAAGCCCGCCTCTGCTAGAGCAATGAGCTTGCTCAGTCTGGCAGTGTCGTCCTCAGCCTCCTCCGCCGGCAAGCCCGCCTCTGCTAGAGCGATGAGCTCGCTCAGTCTTGCAGTGTCGTCCTCCTCCTCGTCCCCCTCATCAGACACCACAATCGGTGATTCAACGGTGCGACCAGCTCGCTTTCTATGCTCATCTAGCTTCTTTTGTTTTGCTTTTGGAGATTCTTCCGGCCATTTGTTCTTAGGACCATACAACCACTCCTTGAAACGACACTTTGCCATTGAATACACCTAAATAACGTGGCATTAGTACATGACACATATAGCTCAACATTTCAACACATACACTTTGCACTTACTTCATGCTTGTTTGGACATACAAACTCCAACGTATTGTCAGGGTTTATCACAGCTCGGTCTTGGCAATGGCACAGAGGAGGTTCCTCGAGTCATCTAACTGCGGCTAAGTGCTTCCCTTAGCCGTCATTGGAGGGGGGTTAGGGGGAGGTGGAACCCACCGCTCGAAGTGCTCTCGTAGATGTCGCCCTCTCCACCAATCGTTGAAAAGGAGGTACCTGGGGTCAAACTTGTCTGCACCGTCGATCCACTGAAAGAAAAAGTACCTCTCATGGTCCTACACAACAAAAATTCAACAAAATATTAGTAAGTTAGTAATACAAATGAAAAGAAAAATATACGGAAATAATTACTTACATTAAAACGACTGCACGTGTAGAAGCAACGAGCCGCTGTGTCCGGATGTCTCGATTGAAACACGTCGGCCGGATGACCACAGTCATAATTAGGGACAGGGAGTTCAGAAGGGACGGGGGCATCTTTGCTAGACTCGTTGGGGTACATTTCTCTAGGACGACCCCATTTTCGCCATAACTGCTCCCGAAACATGTCTTCCATCTAATAAAATGGTTCAAATTAAACATCAATCAAAACAACGCAAATTAATGAAAAATGTAATCATTTGCAATGGAACTAAAATATTATAAACAACAATTATAGCAACAAAAAAATACATGGCAAACATACTTCTAACTAAATAATTAACCTTAACATTGACAAACTCAAACTTATATCTTCACCATAGTTCCCAAACATAATTTTTCTGCTAACCTTAACTCCATTCATAATATCATATCCAACATTCAAACGAAAATAAAATATGCGTCAGAACCTTAAACGAGGACAAGGAGGGATGGAGACGGCCGAAGAATGGAAGGGAAGAGAGGGAGGCGGCAATGGAGGACCGGCGGTTGGGGCTGCCGTCGTTCGTGGCGCGGCGGCCGGCGTGGTTGGCGACGGGCGGCCGCGGTGGCGACGGACGGGCGCGGGAGTGACGCCTACACGACCTTGCTCGGGCAGCGGGACTGGCCGCGTGGTTATACCCGGCTCTGCCGCGCCACGGATCAGGGCGCGACACTGCCGCGCCAAGATCGGTGGCGCGGCAGAGCCTTGCCACGTCAGCGGTCAGCGGTGATGGTCGCCGCCACGTAAGGCCTCTGCCGCGCCGCCATGCATGGCGCGGCACAGGCATTTGGCTGCGCCAGGGCAATAGGCGCGGCCAAAAGTGTTAGTTTAAAAAAACCGACAGTGTTAGATTTAAAATTATATTAAAAAAAAAGGTTAAAATTAAAAAAAAATCGCTGTGTGCAACCTACGACCTCTCGGCAGTGCTGGAAGACCCAGCGTACATTGGCTTCTCTGCCACACCTGGGCCTATTAACGTGCGTGACTACGTGCTTGGCTGGAGCTTCGGGATGAACAGACCAGCTCCACCAATTGATGTATCCAAGCTGCCAAAGTTACCCCATGTTGGCCCCAAGCATCGTTCCAAGCTGTTGGAGATCATCCTGCCAGTAGCTACTGCCGTGTTCATTCTAACACTGGGCACTGTGATTGCCATGCTTGTGCTAAGGAGACGAAGGTATGCTGAGGTGCGAGAGGATTGGGAGGCTGAGTTCGGTCCACACCGGTTCTCCTACAAGGAACTGTGGCGTGCTACAAGTGGATTTAAAAGGAAACACCTACTTGGAGAAGGTATACAAAGGAGTGCTCCCAGTGCCAGGATCTAGTAACAACATGGATATTGCTGTGAAGAGCATGTCTCACGAGTCGAGGCAAGGAATGAGAGAGTTCATCTCTGAGGTTGTCAGCATCGGCAAGCTTCGGCATCGCAACCTTGTGCAGTTACTTGGCTACTGCCGGAGGAAAGGCGAGCTGTTTCTAGTGTATGACTACATGGCAAATGGCAGCCTTGATAAATACATCCATTGCAACCGTAATAACAAGCCAACTTTGAATTGGTCCCAGAGGTTTCAGGTGATCAAAGGAATTGCCTCTGCCTTGCTCTACCTTCATGAGAAGTGGGACAAGGTTGTGATCCACCGAGACATCAAGGCAAGCAATGTTCTCCTGGACCATGAAATGAACGGGCGGCTTGGTGACTTTGGTCTTGCAAGGTTGTATGATCATGGCACGGACCCACAGACAACACATATGGTCGGCACCATGGGGTACCTGGCTCCTGAATTGGTACGCACGGGCAAGGCTTCCACTCACACCGACGTGTTCGCCTTCGGCATGTTCCTTCTCGAGGTCACCTGTGGCAAAAGACCAATGATGCAAAGCACAAGCACCGAGGGAGACGACCATCAGTTTTTCTTGGTCGATTGGGTTCTTGAGCATTGGAAGAATGGATCGGTTACAAAAACAGTGGATAGGAGGGTCCTAGATGATGATGGCTACAACGCTGACGAGGCATGCACCGTGCTAAAGATAGGACTTTTGTGCTTGCATCCATTTCCTTGTTATAGACCAAGCATGCGCAAAATAATGGAATACCTGGATGGTGACATGCCACTTCCTGTGCTGACTCCAACCAAGTTGAACATCAACGTGGTGAGAGTGATGCAAAGCAATGCGTTTAGTCCAAGTGTGATGTCATATCCACAGCTCACGTCAAGCTTCGGTACAATGTCGGACCTCTCTGGAGGACGATGAAATTTATGCTGTTTTTGAATAATTTGATCAATATTCTCATCATTGTCTTGTTTAATTATTGTTGTATAAGGTGACTTAAATCTTACTTGTAATAGGACTCAAGAAAGGTATCCTACTAGGACTTCTAGTTCTACTAGGACACTTTAAGTTCCGTTAGGACTTGAGTGGACTCCAACTCCGATGTATGAGGCCTTTGGGGGACTATATATACAAGGGATAGCGGCCATAGACATCAACTAAGCCAATACAAGGATCTAACCCAAGACTTCTAAGCAGTAATTAGAAGCGCGCTTAAGAGGATTAGGCTAGACAGTTTTATTGTACTAGATTCTTGTATATGGAAAGAATTAGAGGGTCTAACAGGGTCAAGTAGGGTTGTGAGAGAGTGACAATCACTTTGCTAATAGGATTTGCGGCTAGCTTCACCCAAATCCTAATCTCTTGTCACGAGAAGCGTGTTGGTCAAACTTTCTTAAATTAACTAAGTTTGTAGAATTTAATAGCAACATTTGTATCTCCAAACAAGTTTTTTTATGAAAATACATTCAACGATCTATCTAATGACACTAATTATGTATCATAAATATTAATAGTTTTCTGTATATATTTTGGTCAAAGTTGAGTATATTTAATTTCTCGAGGAGTGAGAACGGACAAAAAGGGACGGAGAGAGCAGTAATTTCTCAATCCGTCACTGGTACTCCATCCGTTCACAAAAGAATGCAATTCTCGCATTTTGAGAAACCACATGTTGTTAAGTTTGACCAAATTTTATATAAAAAAACTCTAACATTTATGATATAAAATAAATATCATTAGATCCATTATGAAATATACTTTCCTAATATACCGATTTGGAGACATAAATGTGAATACTATTATTTCACTATAAACTTAATCAACTTGGACTGTTTTAACATGAATGGGTCGATACCATAGTTGCATTCTTTCGAGGAGCAAGGGACTACACATAGTATAAGAAAACAAATGCCACGGTAGTCGCTATCACAACTCTCTTATTTCCAGTACCACGAAGTTTCCACTATAATTGTCTTGTGTGGTCTCTGTACTATCGTCATCCTCTCTGACTAGTTAACAAAAGTTCCTTCCCTAGCTCCTTTGCTATATACACATCCACTACTGCTAGTGATGACTTGGTGAGCATGCATGTTTAGTGCCCATTTCCTGCTTTACACATCCACTACTTGTTTACTAAAGAACTTCAATAGTCAAGTCTGGAAATCGACATATCGTATCTGTTGTTGTTGAAAAGTCTGGCCTTGAGCAAATTTCTTCTCTAGTGCGTGGTCTATACGCACATCAAGTCTTCTGTCTAGTCTTTCATTTTCGTAGCCACATACGTAGTGCTGTTTGAATGGAGACTCTCTCCGTGCCAAGTCTTTTCTCTTGCCTTTTAATTTAGTCTCTCGTCGTTGTTTGGCTCGTTTAAAAAAGTTTCTACCCTCGTGTGTAGTACATCTCACTACTAGTGGTGAGCATGCGTACACTTTCCCTTGTATACACGAGCGAGCTTCATTAGTCAAGTGTACAGCGGGACCTGAAAAGTTCCTATTCGCTACTACGGAAGCGAATCGGTTTCTATTCCAGCTAGAAATGAATTTCTGTAGACGGTTGATAACATAGCCTGTCTCAAAAAATAAATCTTTGTAGAAAATAAAGACCGGACGTTAAAAAATAACATTTTTTTACCACAGCATTCAAGCTCAAAATCTATTATTCTACATGAGCCTTCCCTACCATTACACCACAAAGTTACTTGTAATTAAGTGTGGAATAGTCATTTTATATTAACTTCTATGAATCTTGTATTGAATATTTTGCCTACTAAAATATTTCAAATGAAAAAGAGGTTTAGTTACAAAATTTTAGATCTTGTCAAGCACTGCAACTATAGTGTACGGTGTATCTATATCTGGAATCGTTCAAAAAAAAATCAAATTTTGAATCACAACCAAGAAATAAAAACATATCTTTGGGACCATAAAATATCTAAAATAAAAAATTTCAACTACAAAGTTGCAGATCTCTTTGAGCTCTAGAATTTTGGTATAAAGTTCATCTCCATTTGATTTTGTTTGGACAAATTATATTTTTTCATACTGCAACTATTTTTAGGCCATTAGATTTTCCAACCGTACGAGAGGTGCCCCATAATACCATCCGCCTTTGAAAATGGAAGCTATGCCTAGAGGCAGCCGGAAACACCGACCACCTCGGGAAATCGATTCTAAAGGCGGACCATCTCTAAAACTAGTTTTATAGGAGGTTTTTATAGAGCCTCCTCTGAAAAAGGGGCACCCCTCAAAATCATTTTTGTATTATTAGTGATTTTTGGTGGCAAAAGTTTATGAGGGAAAGCGTGAATATACCAGACTTGTTCAAAACTTTGGCTCTGTGGAAAATACCTTTTCAGTGTCTTTATTTTTTGAAAATTTTCCTATCTAGCAGTGGCAGAGGTAGGGGGCTTAGCATCCACCAACCTTTTCAGTGTTTAGCACAGATTCCTTCTTAGATACCTAAAAGAACTTTATTAGTCAAGCTTGCAAAAGACCTATTGGTGGGTCTATAGCAGAAAACCATATCTGTGGTTGAAGACTATGGCAAGTGGGACTTCTTTCTCTTTTTCGTCGTTGTCTACTCACATCATCAAGTTTGAAATGCGACTCTCTCGCTCTTTGCTGAGTCATCTCTCTTGTCTTCTAAGAGGGCTCTTGGTTTCCGGTCATGGTACGCCATGCCACAAAGTCTAGCAGCCACAGATATCGATGTGGCCGTTTGGTTGATAAATACGCATAGGCAGCTACTGAAATTTACAGTGCAAATTGAATGTAATCTCATAACAAAGTGTGGCGGCCATTTTTGCGCCACAACTTCAAAATCGCCACAAGTGCAGCGTGGCGTGCACTGGCGGGCAACGAAACAGCCCGTAAGTCTCATCACATTATTTGACTCGTATAAAGCAGTTTCAATTCTACCCTTGTTGTATACGCCAGACAGAGAACATAATTAGTCTACAGCCGGACCTGAAAAGTCCTATTTATTGATGGGAAGGTCCACGAGGGAAAAACCGAAATACTCCTATCTATGACTTATTGTTGTAAATGTAAACTTTGCCCCTCTGGAAATTTCCTCCAGTTCGTAATCAACGCACATAAAGTCTTCTGTCTAGTTTTAATTTCTTTTCATCCTCAACTAATCTTGTTTGAAAGTAGACCTCCCTTTTGCAAGTTCTCTTATATTTTATAAAATATTATCTAATCTCATGTCATCACTACCGTCGCTTCAAATTTTCCATGAAAACAGTGCTTTCGTTATGTTCTAGTTTCTTCTGCCGATCGAGTCATCATCATATAGCAATTCTTCTGTCGTCTTTGATTGTGGGCCCCTGGTGACTTAATTTTTAGAGTCTGTTTGGATAAATTTAGTTCCAGTTCAAGTAAAACCTGAACTAATTTTTAGTTCATACTCCATCCATCCTAATTTATAGGTCGTTTTGGCTTTCCTACGATATATATTATCGTATAATGTGATGGAGGTTCCAACTAGCTATAATTATAATATAATCTTGATGGCAATAAGATCTGTGATCCATTAGTAATACCAAATACAAAACATTAGAGTACCATAATAACATCTATTTAAATATAATAATAAAACATATAGGAAAATTAGGAAACAAAGGTCACTATCTAGTTGAGGCCATTGACCCAATAGTGAGTATCATACTCTCACTATCGGGATAGCCTTGACTCGGCAGTGATATTTTCCTATCACAGGCGGATCTAGGAACCGGTAGTAATAGACAAGCCCATCACTACTCACGTACCCTCTGCAAAATGTGATAGTGATGCTGGGTTTGGATCCGATAGTGATCCATGGATCTGGAGTATAGTATATATCTATAAAACCTCAACCTAGATGTGGCAATATTAATTTCACCGGGCTTTGCTGCGGTACCTCCAAATGACCGTGAGCCGTCGATCTAGATGATTTTTTTTTCACATATTACCTTCTAGGAGGTAATAGAAGGAGAAGGAAAATATTTTCCAATTAGATCTAATTCCATATCCTATTAGATCTAGCTTGCATGCATGATCTAAATTGTAATCAACAAACTAATGTTCCTTTGTTTGTGGCAACGTGACATATCATGCTAAGATTATTTTTAAACATTTTTTGTAACTATTTCTTTTCACATACGTTTGCATGTACGTCACTTGCTAAAATACACGTATCTGCATGCTTAATCTTTTTGTGCTTATCCCTTTTATATAATGTAGTTTTAATCGAGTTAGCATAATATAAACACTTAAATATGTACCTATAAAAAACACTTAAATATGTAACGTGCTAGCGTGTAACATGTTTTAGATCGCCAAAGTTCACGGCTCATTTAGCGTGTTAGATGTTGATGTTCTTTATGTATATAATAATATATTTTTAGTTGAGTACGTGAATTAAAAATGGATTGTTCGAATTCATATTTTGATCTATGCGCAATTTTTGTAGGACAAAACAATTACGCACAGTTACGGAATAGAAAAAGGAAGGTTGCAGAAAAAAAAAAGATTGCGGCAAGGAGGGGCCACATGCGCTTGTATCTCCTGTGATTTTTAGGGGGTTTGAGAATTTTTTTCTTTTTTTAGGTTAATTAATTAATTTAAAAATCTAAAAAAAAAATCAATGGCCTAGCTTAGTTTGAAGTATTACCTCCTAGCAGCTAATGGGGGTACCGTAGCATTGCCCAATTTGACCCTTGAATATTATAGGAACATAGTTAGGATGATGATGAAAAATTTAGATCACCAGTTCAAAAAAAAGTTACATCACGGTTTACCTGTCCCTCTAAACGGGGAGGCACTGTAACTAAAACAAAGCTAGTTCTCCTACTGTATACAGGCAAGATATACACAAACAGTCGCAGTATCATGCATATATCATCTTCCTTGAGACATGGTGGCCGAAACTGTTGTGCCATTGCTTGCAGTTGATGAAGGATATGACATGATGTATGGATCGAACCCATCTTCTTGCATCAAGGCCAAGGCTTCAAAACTTTGGTGGGTGGGAGCTAGTTCTGGAGGTGATACATCGCCATGTAGGTACTGCATGACTTGCCGCATGCTTGGCCTTGCATTGGCAAATGGGTGTGAGCATAACAATCCCAACTTCAATACCAAGCATGCCTCATCGACACTGTAGTCCCCTTTGAGCCTATTGTCGATTGTATCAGTGAGTGATCCATTCTGCAAATGTTGGAACACCCAATCAAAGAGCATGATCTGGTTATGCTGTGCATTATGTTTGACAGGCCTTCGCCCACATGTGACCTCAAGAATGAACACACCGAAGGCAAACACATCTGTAAGAGGTGTGGCCTTGCCTGTACTTGCTAGTTCAGGAGCTAGATAGCCTATGGTGCCAACCACATGTGTCGTTTGTGGATCAACGCCATGGTCATACAATCTTGCAAGACCAAAATCACCTAACCTCCCATTCATCTCATCGTCAAGGAGAACATTGCTTGCCTTGATGTCGCGATGAATAACTACTTTCTCCCATTCCTCATGTAGATAAAGCAAACTACATGCTATACCCTTAATGATGCGAAACCTTTGAGACCAATCCAGTGTGGCCATAACCTGATCCCCATACAAATACTTATCGAGGCTTCTGTTGGGCATGTAGTCATATACTAAAAGGAGCTCACCTTTGCGCCGACAATACCCAAGTAATTTTACAAGATTACGGTGCTGGAGGCGGCCAATGCTAACAACTTCAGCAATGAATTCCTTCATGCCTTGTTTTGAATCATGAGATACTTTCTTCACAGCTACCTTCAGGTTGGACCTTGGCAACACTCCCTTGTATACCCTTCCGAATCCTCCAGTCCCTAGGAGGTTTTTGTCCCTAAATCCTTCTGTTGCGCAAAACAAGTCCTTGTATGAGAACCTATGTGGGCCGAATTCGACCTCCCAGTCTTCCCTTAATTCGGCATACCTGATATGCCTCCCAACCGATAGGAAAATAATAGCACCAGCAGTGACAAGAAGCACAGCTGTTGCAACTGGTAAAACAATCTCCAGGACCGGAGGGTGAGACTTTGAATGTGCAAGCGGCAACTTTGGCAAAATGGAGGTGTTGATAGCAGGGGCAGGGCCATTCATGCCAAAGCTCCAACCAAGCACATAGTGTCTTGTGTTTATCTTTCCTGTAGAAGATGAGAAGCCAATGTATGCCACATCTGTGAGCACGGTTGACAGATTGTAGGACGTTGAGACCGTTGGAGTTTTCGGTTTTGCCATATTGAGAGGAGCTAGGGTGAAACTGATCTTTGTGTTCTCACTATCGTAGTCTACCCACACCTGCATCGCCTCTTGGCTACAAAGGGTCAGGTCCTCGAACTCAAATGTGCCATTTTTGTCATGGTAGAAGCCAGCAACATGGGATTGGACAGAGTGAAGGCCATTGATGTTGATGCCAATATGGTTGTTGTTGATGTCTTGAAACTCACTGTTTAGGTAGGTATCGAGCTCAAGAGCGAAGACATGGTTGGTACCATTGCCGTCGTTCTGAGCGTTGAAGAGACCCAGGTAGCCAACAGGCGTCGCAGCAGAGAAGTTCTTGCCTGGCGAAATGAACATGGCCAGGCCATGGCTGCTAAGGTTGTTGTAGACCGAGATGATTCCGAATACAAAGAAGGCGGAGAAGGATTGCACCGAGCTGCTATTGGGAGATTTGCGGAAGTGCAGTGGATCTGGAAAGAAAGCATGGCCTTTACTCATGGCCATGCCATTGGTCAGCTCAAGTAGGCCGTCTCCTGTGATGGAGGCCGTACCGTCGAGCTCGAGGTTAGTGTTGGAAAAACCAGTGTAGGCAAACTTGGGATTATCACTTGCAAATGAAGTTGCAAAGTTAAGCCCAAGCAACACCAGTTTCAGAAGGAAGAACATCGCTACGACTACGAGGGAAGAGAAGGGGAGCTAGCTGCCTCGATGCAACAAACTCTAGCTGTACTGAAACTTACCACCTCTACTAAGGAATTTATAATTTTCACTGAGGAGCTAAACAATCATGCAGGCTTTTCTAAGTGCCGTACCTACTTGGTAGTGTGAATGAGAAAATTCACTAAGACGTGGTTTTCTCTCTATACAGATTCCTTCTAGATTAGATTATTTAACATGGAGACATATGCATAGCATGGAACTGCAGCCAACCCAAGCCCAACGTGTAACAAATGATATGAAAAGATGGCCTCTTACCTTAGTAATGAAATCTACACCATTACTATAATTTAGTCCCACGGGAAATTGAAGGTTTGACATAGGTAGTAGATGATAAAATAGACTTTGGAATCTTCTGTCTGTCTAAATAATTCTTTCAGCTCTAGAATTTCATGGGGCGCATCCAAGGTTATTTGAAAAATTTAAAAAATTATATTTTAAAAACTGAGAACATAAAACGTATATTCGTTCTTCTAAACAGCATCGAATAAAAAAATTATGAATACTACATTCTAGATCTCATCGAGGAGTCTCCAGTAACAGGACGTTTCCTGTATAATCGTTGATCAACATTTGAATACCTAAATTTTCTGTCAGGTCTTCTGGTCTTGTCGTTGTTTGATTTGGCTAGAAAAGTTTCTCCCCTAGTATGATGTAGTCCACAAGTAAATATGACCGGTGACCGGTGACTTGTGAGCATGCTTAGTACACTCACACATCATTAGTAAAGCCCACAGCAGGACCTGCTGCAAAGTTCTATGGGTGCGAAAAGTCTACAACCGAAACTGATATTACCGTATCTATTGTTGAAAACTTTGGCCATGTGGAAACTTTTTCTCTACGCACATCAAGTCTTAAGTCTAGTGTTTAATTTTGGTCGTCACATAATCTTCTTTGAAAAAGGTGCACCCTCCCTTTTGCATGCCATCATCCTATGTCTTTAAATTAACTCCCTAAATTCCTAACATCACTACCGTCGTTTCAAGATTTTCCACGAATGTAACATCACTAGCATGCCATCAATTCCTGAATAAATTAATTCTTAGAGTTCTCTTAAGTCAAATATTTTTTGACTAAATTTGTAGAAAAGGACGTCTGGATTTATAACACTTAATTAGTATCATTATATACACCATAAAAATTATTTTTGTAATATACTCATTATTTGATGATATAAATATATGTGCTCTTTTCTATAAATTAAGTCAAACATAAAAAAAGTTTAACTTAATACAAGTCTAGAAATTGATTTATTCAGAGACATGATGCATCCGAACATACAATTTGTTGCACAATTATCTGGATGACTTGCTTGTAGTTTATTCAAAACATCATATGTCAGGGTCGCCTTCCTCTCAAGTAGATTACCTAACTAAGTTAGATAACCATTAGTTAGATAACAATCTTAAACGGTCATCCTGGTACACCACCCATATGATGTACTCAACCAACCTTCATCTAGGATCACGAGGATAGAAAAGATCATCACAACATACATTAAGTTCACATCACATTAAAAGTAGTACATTAGTTTACAACAAGTTTGTTCCACACTTAGTCATTACACCATAATATCAGAGTTACAAGTTAAAGTCTTTAACTAACACAACATTGTTTTTGATACAACGCATGGGTGTGACACTCCCTATGCATCTACGCAACAAACCATCCTCTACCACTCCTTGTCCTCGGAGGACTCAGGTGCGTAGAAGAAACCATAGGTTGGGGCCACAGTACCTGCAAGACTTAAACGATTACATAGTGCAGTTGTACTCAACAGGACTTACCCAATGTATTAACAAGGATTATGCATTTTGTTCATTGGGAACGATTGTAGTTGGTTTCGAATAAAGGCATTTTAAAGAATGAAAATGTGACCTTAAAAACTAGGAAATCATAGCATGTTTAAGGAAATGCAAGCAATTAGCAATTGGTTCTCGATCTTCCATGAGTTCCTCTTTGTCACTGGTTCGTATCACTATTGCACAGAGATTAACACAAGCGGTCAAAAATGCTTTTGTGAGGCGGACAACTTGCACCTACAATGGAGTGCCTGGGTTAATGGTTATTAACACAGGAGGACTTGGTGCCCGCTTGGGTTAATCACGGTTAACATAGGCAGTCCTTGTGCCGCCTGCCTGGGTTAATCAATTTTAAAAAATAAAAAAGACAGCCCAACACCGAACCCATTCTGGGTCCACGGTCGAGCCCAATGTCTAGATCTGTCGTTGGCGGACGGATCTGGACCCGCGCTGCCGTTCGTTGGGGCCGCCCGATGCCTGCGCCGCCATGTCCACTGCATCACGCATCGCCGCTCGCTAGGGCCACGCCGTCGCTTGCTAGGACCACGCAAGGCCAGCGCTGGGGCTGCAAGAAGCCCGCGCATCCGTGCCGCCGCCCGCTGGAGCTGCACTAGGCCCACACGTCCACGCCGCCGCCCCCCCGTGGCGCGCTGCCACCGGCCAAGAGTCACGTCGTCGGCCGTCGCTGGCCGGATCCGCCGCCGAGAGTCACGCCGTCGGCAGAGAGAGGGAGGAAGAGAGATCGGATGTGCTCGGCTGAGGGAGAGGAAGAGAGATGGAGTGGCCGTGTCTGCCGGTTGGGAGGAGAAAGCTTATGGTTTCTCTACATATATATACTATGAACCTGTTACCGGGCCTAGATGGGCCAGGTGGTCTCGGCCTCTATTTTTATAGGCGAACCTCTTAAAAGGCCTGCCTCCGTAGATCGATTTTACGAGATGGGCAATCCTGACCGCCTCTGTAAATAAAATGTCCACCTACGAATATCCTCATGTGTTTTACGAAATGGTTGGATTTTGTGACCGCCTGCGTTAATATTTGGGCAATGTCTCGCGAAATCATTTTTTTTTAGGAAATCAGGACCGGTAAAAACCCCTACTGCACTCGATTTTATAAAAGGTATAAGTCTATACAAAAGAGGAAAAACAACAAACTGTACAAAAGCTAAAAGAAAACTATAAAGCAAGAAGCCAATCCTGAAGAAGAGGTTTCTTCGAGTACTTGCACCTGAGAACAGTTAAAGCAAGCTCTTCACGAAGCAGCTGTTTCCAACGCCAAAGAGACAAAGTCTTTCCATCAAAGATGATCCCGTTTCACATAGACCAGATACACCATGCAGCAACAATGTAACACCCTAGAATTTGCATTCTTTCAAAATAGTTAAATTTGATTTATTTATGCAATTATGTGTGCATTAAAATATAGAAAAATAATATTTTTTGTGAAATTAAAATCAATCATAAGGATAGATACATGTTGATACACTCATGCTGCAGTATTTTATTTAATATGTTGAGTGATTTTGATTTAAACTAAAAAGGAATAAAAATCATTTGGAAATGAATTTAGAAACTTGATTTGGAAAAAGAAAAAGGAAATTCATTTCTTCCCCTCCCTTCCTCATTTTGGCCTGCTGGCCCATTTCCTTCCCCGCCGACCCGCTGGCTTTTCTTCCTCCACGCTAGCCCACCAGCCCAGCCGCGCTGCCGCGCCCTCCGCCCCTCGCCAGCCTCGCGCGGCCCAGCAAGGCGCCGGCCCAGCACCGCATGGCAACTGCCGCCGCGCTCCCCCTCCTGCTCTGACGCTGACGGCTTGGGCCCGCACGTCAGCGTCGTCCCCAACCTCCCGCATCGCGCGGTCAAGGCCGCAACAGTCGCCCGCGCCCACTCGCGTCGTGGGAGCCCCCCCCCCCCCGCGCCCTAGCCTCTACAAAAGGGAGCCGAACCCCTCGCCGCCCTCCCTGCTATCTCCCCCGCTCCGTTTTTGCACTCGCCGAGCACACGGAAAGCCGCAACCGCCGCACCGAAGGACGCCGTCCGCCCCTCCGCATGGTCCGCCATCCCCGAGCCGCCTCCGTCCTCGTTTTTCCCCACGGTGAGACCCCCTTGCTCCCCTCCTTCTCCCCGTGCTGTTATTTTCGATTTTCATGGCCTCTAGGGCCCTAGCTTGCGCCATGGAGCTCTCGTCGCCGGCCATGGCCATCACCGCTTCGGCTGTGACCTTCGGCCCCGTTCTCGGCCTGGGCGAGGCCGCCTTCACCTCCTCTCTCCCTCGGTGCCCTTGGTTCGTCGAACCGTGGCCTATAGGCCGTGATCCGCGCGCACCGACGAGTTCCTCGCCGCCGGCCATGGAGCCCCGCCACGGGCGCCTCTGTTCCGGCCGCTGCCTTCTCTCTCTCCCCTCAGTTCTGATCTGAGCCATCCATCACTTGATCAACGGCCCTAGATAGCCGATAACCCTTCGTGGGTCCTTTTGCTAAAGAGACCCCTAGGTTTTGTGATTTTGAACCCGCAGTCCTCGGCCGATTTAAAAATCACAGATTTGATTTAAATCTGAAAATAGTTCATACTAATTACAGAAATGTCACTGGATTTGTTTTGCTCATAAAAACTTCGTTTTAGCTCTGAATCGACCCGTTCAAATTGAGTTAGTTTCGTAATTGCATAATCTACGTGTTAATACCACTATTAACCAAGTTTGTAATTTTTAAATTTCATGGTTAGGTTTACTTAATTAATTTGCTATAGAAAAGCTTATATAAATCATAACTTTAGCGTTTTAGCTCTGATTTTCGTGAACTTCGCGTTGACGTGATCGTAGCGAGACATAGATTCTTTTCATAAACATTTTAATTTGTTTTCTGTACTACTGGTGTACTATTCTAACTATAGGATTGTTTGCTTTGCATGAATGTTCCTGAAATGTTGTATGTTGCCGTGTTGGTCATATTCAGACGGTGAGGAGAACGTTGGTGACCAAGAGTTCTTTGATGACCAGCAGGACCAACAAGAGTTTGTTAACTAAGGCAAGTATAGCATGGGATCTACCTTGATGTCCTATTCACCATTTATTAATTACTCATTTGCATGTTTCTAATTTTGATACCCGTAAGGACATCCTAGTGTTTGATTATCCTATTTCTTGTTCTCCTATGGGTTATATGCATATGGGTAGTTTGCTAGCGCTCAATATAACTGTACATGATCCAAATAATGAATAATGGTTCTATGGAATGAAAAGGTAAAATTTATTTTTAAACAACTGAATTATAGGGCGAAGAAGCAAATGACTTTCGATCATGATGCTCTCGGCCCTCCATAAGGACTTATCTGTCGGCAAAAGCTAGGACTGACAGTGCAACCGTGAGGGTCACATGGCTCTAACTTTAGCTCAGTAATAGGACCTTTTCTAGCTTGTTAGAGGTTACCTTTATGGCGCAAAAGGGGCTTGCCACGTTGGGTATAGAACTGCCCCTGTTCTTATGTGTATAGCCGCGAAGGATCTATGCCATAGGAAAGGGGGGTTCCTACATCTGTCTGCCGAGGAAACCTAGCGGCCCTAACTTGTTAGAGAAACCTATGGAATGACTTCATAGTGTACCCCGCCCGCTCACCTTGGCAGTGATATGAGAGTAATTAACCCGGGCATATGGGAATCACGACTCACGGTGAATGTGCACAACCTCTACAGAGGGTTACAAACTGTTATAACAGCCATGCTCACGGTCATGAGTGGCCCAGAAAACTCACAGAATAACTGGTTATTTGTTGTTGCTCCTTTATGATGTTCTATGATGATAATATGATACAATTGATTCTGATATCTGATCACATGGGTTTAATTGGGGCTTAAGCATAACTTGATAATAGTTAATGATAAAAATCCTGACTTACTAAAAGTGCTAACCGCAGTAAACCAGAGTCATCCTTTTTGAACTTTTATGACCCCATGTTATCTTGTTAAGTACGGGAAGTACTTGCGCTTGTTTACTTTCTATATTTGGATAAAATCCCGGATGGGTAACAGATGTCAATGAGTATGAGGAGTTTCCAGAGAACTTTTAGGCTTGTGGTCAACTAGTTGACTGTCCCTGTGTTGGAGCTTCCACGAGAGAGCTACTTTCTTTTATTTTTCGCTGTGTTGTGTAAGACTATGTTATGGTATTAATCGTGATGTAAGATACACCGTGATGATACTTTTGTAATTTGTCAACTTATGTGTGTGACTGATCCCTGGGCACACATGAGTTTAGTGTATTCAATTTTATCCTTAAAATTGGGTGTGACAAACAACAATAATCCCCATGAAAATAGCTGGCACACCAAAAGAGTTTCTTTCTCGAAGAAGTCTCTCGAGAAGGGGGACAGTAAGATCCCAGTTTATATCGACTAGGCGCCAGCACCACTCACTGAATGGACACTCAAAGAAAAGATGTTCTGCAGTAGTGTATCTAGAATTATAGAACTTATAGCATAGTGTTTGAAACTCTAAAAAGGGATACACATTAATCTCACCAAAGAAAAGGGATATCGCCCATACAACCATTCGATACATAAAGGATACCTCGATGTCTCAACATTTCCCAAGTCTGTCCAAGGACGCCCATGAATGGTTTGACTGATGGCCGAGGTACTAGCTTATTCTAGCTACCCCACGCCACACCACATGCCAAATCCACGGCTGGTCGTAATGAAGTACTTGGCTTGCCACACCCATATATGACAAGTGGTTATGTTTGTACAAGTATATTCATGTCTTACTATCATGGATACACGGTCCTTGACCAATCCAAACAAGCTACACCATTCAAGACCTCACCCATTTTGCCATGGTCCAACCCTTTGCTAGCCCTCAATATAATTCATCTCATCATCTTCATCAAGTCTTAGATCATATCTCCAATTTATTGCTTAGTGTACAAGCATGCCTTAAGGGGACCAATGGTTCATATCTTTTATGAACACGAAAACGATAGTCCAGGGCATATCACACGGGGTCACACATCGGGCCTACGAGCATGGACAACAAAATAAATCAACAAAGATTGAATAACTTAGTTGTTAAACTCATTACAATTCACGATGAATTCACCCTTCATTACACAACATTAAACACTATCCATATTCGGGTGTTTCTTCTCAAGCGCACCCCTGCAGTGACTTTGGGACTGGGACTTGAGTTGAGGCCTAGTCTTGGCCATGGCCCATGGAGGCTGGGGTCACTACTAACTTTCTGACCCTTATGCCACGTTTTTTGTCGCAATGACAAGATTTTGTTGCAACAGGGGGTGTTGTCGCAACCATTTGTACTTTCGGTTGCGATAGATGAGATTTTTGCCACACAAATTGTTTCGTGGCCCTAAGTATGGAGATCATTGCGAAAACTAAGTGTTATCACAACCAATTGTAGAACAGTTGCAATAAGTTGTCACTGTTGCCATGCTTTGATTTGTGTTGCGAATAGTTTTATTGGCGTTGCAATACTAAGATGATATTGCAACGCTTTAGTTGATGGTTGCGATTGCATGTCTATGTTGCAACGAATATGTTTCGTTGTATGTAATAGTTGCTTGCGTTGCAATAAGTTTGTACATATAGCAACAAAACCCTTAATTGTTGCAATAGCTAAGTTTGTATTGCAACAATGCTTAGTTGTTGCTATATAGCAGTAAATATCGTGGCAATAGCAGCTTGTATCACAACCCATGTATTTACACGGGCCTTTGTAACTTCTATGATTGCATACGGTCCAAAGTCAAGGAAATCTAACCGCAACTGAGGTAGGCACAAAGAAAAATTGCCTCATCGATCATATGCATCATGACCCCTTACACATGAGGCGCTACCCGTCTTGCACACGAAGTGCTGCCACTTGCCCTCGTTCCTTCTACACACACAAGAGGTCATGAACTAGGAGGCAGCAAGCATATCACGTTATCAAAAATGGCATGAAGAAGGCGGGCACCTTGGTACTACGTGCGCGGCAGCAATAATCTCCCAACTCATCTCAGACCTCGGCATTGACAATTTAGGTATGCTTCTGATGCAACATCACACTAGTGGTTTTAGTTTTGCATGGTCCTATTATTAATTGGCACTCTTTTGATTAGGTTGTGTGCAAAAACCAGCCTTATGATGACCAAAGTTGGATGCGTATATCTCAATCGAACAGATGAGTGGCAAGAAGGATTCAACAAATTTATTAACAATGCATTTGATGGAACCTATGGAGGAGAAACTACAGCATGTCCATGTACAAGGTGTCATTGCTTGACATACTTAACAAAAACTAAAGTTCAAACATTTGCTAGTAAGAGCCTTTGATGAGAGTTTCATCAATGCTAGAGGTAATGGTGAACCTTCTGCTGATGAAAAAGATTGCAATTAAGTCACAGTAGGTGTACCATGCCCACAGAACTGCTCCTTAACTTTCAATCCATATAAGTATCCATTTAGCATAGCCGCAAATCATACATAAATCTCTGTAGAAAAAAAACTATAGACAAATTATCCAACTTCTCAATACGTATGACCCTGTCAATTGGAAAGCACAGAATGACCTATTATTCAATAATTATCCAGGAACCTCATCTCATATAAATTTATTTGATGCCATTGGTCAACAAGCTATGCAAACCATGTTACCTAAAGCAATCTTGCTGGCCATTCAATATGCCAAGAAGTGTATTAACAAATTCCAAATATAAATTTTGTAACTAGAATAATGAATCATAATAGTACATTTGTTTTCAATGAATTATTGTAGAATATATGCCCAACATCATTGAAGACATTGCTTGCCTGCACTCGCTTATCCATCCAATGGTCAAAGGATTCTAACTCCTACCACAAAACATGTCAAAACAAAATATCAGTAACAGCATGTAGAAGGAAATGGCAGCTGAAGTAAAACCTGCAACAGCATACCAGTAAGTTAGCAAGATAGCGAGCAACACATATATTGTTCAGTTAGACAAAAGCTTATCTATATACATGCACATTAGCACATATGAACAGATAACTCTTTAGTGTCATTAATCTTCACAATTAAGGATAACTAAACATTGTTACCTCCAACTAAGACTCAGATATACTTCCAAACAGCTTACTAATTTTTACTTATCAGATATGAAATAAAAAATACGGGACCAGAGAAAAGTGTCTTTATGTTGTGAAGAACAATAGGCAAAGGCAATATACTGTGGATATATAATACCTCTGAATCTACAATATATATACAGGTACTAGAAAAAATCAGTTAACATAAATTATTTCTATATGCTTATATTATGGTGCTCAAAACAGCAACTGCAGTAGTTAGATCACAAAACCCGATTTTAGAGCAGATCTGAACACATACAGGTAGAATTTGGAGTAGCACGGTTGAACTATGGTGAGTTGCAAATATGTGTTATTCGCCACATGTGCATGCAAGAATAGGGCGTACCCAGTGTAGAGAGCTCCCGCTCTGTGCAGGGTCTGGGGAAGGGTGTCAGTGGCAAGCCTTACCCTCGGCTGTGCAATGCGAGGAGACCGCGACTCGAACCCAGAACCTTCCGGTCATAGGCGATAAGACTCTACCGCTTGCACCAGGCCTGCCCTTCTAGGTGCATGCAAGAATCCACAAATTAATAGATGAAACCTCTTTTTTCTTGCAAACATGAATATATGTTGAGATTGGCTCTGATATAATTGACAGGATGCTTAATTCTAAATTTAATCAACTGTACAAGGTTTGAACATGTTGCATATCAAAAAATGGGAAATCAGTAAATAAAAAAACCTTGCAATGATTAGGTTACATCTTTATTATCAGACAACCACCAGAGTAACTTCAGTCCTTAGTTTCATGTTAACTTCAGTTCTCAGTTTCAGGTTACAGGAAATGATGTATATTTCAACTTTCAAGGGACAGGATGCATATCTCAGGTCTCAGTTTCCGTAATTTATATTTCAATGATCTCTTACGGCCAACGCTCACAAAACACTCCTTGCATGGGAGAAAGCTTGCTTCTGTGGTTCCTGCAATCCTGGACTCCTGGTAGTTATTCCAACAATGAAAATCTTAATGGGTAAAAGACCTATCTAACCAGGGTCTGAACTATCAAGTTGCAACAAAAGCTGTAAAAGAAATAGTAAGCAAAATATGTGCTGCTGCATCCAAGACTCAATAGTCTACATCAATTAGATATGGAACATGCCTATCATTGTTGCATTTGTCTCAAATGAAAGAACTCAATAATGCCATTAACAGGTGTGATAACTGATAACTGATACATGCACAGAGCATCTAAATTTCTAGAATCGTTGGCCTGGCAAGCATATAATCATTTGGTGACATCAGGTACTCATTGTATTGTGGTGGGTTTGTTTATCCGGTGGAGTCCAAAATCTTCCAAATACCAAATCTAGCATGCATAGATCCATATATTTGACAATGCTAACCTGAATCGCAAGCAAAGACAGGAGGTCAAGCTGCAACTAATTGCTGCTCACACAGTATCAGTGTACATTTGTAATTTCTGCTCCACTGCATCCATTCATTAACAAATAAAAATCCAGGAACGATTTCACCTCTTTAATTATTTTCTTAGGAGAAGATATAGCAAGAGTGACCTGCATATAATCGCCAATCATCGGAGCATCAATGGCAGAGGTAGTTCGCCACCATGACGCGAATCGATTCACTGAAGAAGGTCGCCTCTCGCCATTGGCCTGCCTTCACCTTCCTCCTCAGCAAGTGCATAACCTAAACACTGCATTCATGAAACTCAGGAAGGTAGATGGGAGAGGGGGGACGGGTGGGAGGAGGGTTTGTCAATGGGGAAGGGTCTTACTTAGATGGGGGATGGCTTCCTGCTGCCGTGCTGGTGCTGTGCGACGCAGCTTGCTGCCTGCCGTCGTGGAGATTCAAGAGGTCCGTCGCGGAGGGGCCAGAGCAGGGATGCGGCGGAGGGGCCGGGGCATGCAGGGATGTCGCGGAACGGGCGTCGCCGGGGCGTCGCTGAGGGGCGGCGGCAGGGGATTTGGTGGACGAGAGAGGAGGCGGCTGGGGAAGCGATGGAGGAAATTTGGTGAAGGGAAGGAGCGGCACGGGATTCTAACGGGAGAAGGCCAGCGGCGGCAGATTTTGGTGAGGAAGATTGGGCGGGTATGAAAAATTTTAGGCGCGGAGATAAAGATTTTTGTTGAGATTTTCAACAGGGGGAGGAGGAGATGCGGCCATGCGGGCAGGAGAGGAGGGATTTCTTTTTTCCCTTTCTTTGCTATATACTAGCTAGCATGCTCATGCATTACTACGGGATAACTAACAATTTATACTAAAAACACACGGATCACACAATAAGATAGCAATACTGTAAAAATTAAATACCAACGTTAAAGTAACATTTAATCAAAAAGCAAAGTTTATGAATTTAACACAGTCACAGAGTGCGCGGTGTCGTAGGCTCACAAACTCTACTTTATAGACCTTTCCATGATGCGGCTAAGAAAATGTTTTATATTGGTAGGAAGAAATCTCTGATATCTATTTCTTTCATTGTAATCCATTTATCTGGACAATGTTTGAGGTGAGGGTACGGTTATAGTTTTTAGTAGCTTTGCGATATTGTCCAAAGCTATGAGATGATTGATGTCTAGTAATGATCATTCCAGAGATTGGGTCGAATCCAACCTAGAGCCTCGGAACCCTGCATCTTTTCCTGGACGAGCTTCACTTCAGATGCGCCGGTAGCAATATCAACGATCTCCAATCGATGGACCAAGTCATATGGATCCCCATACAATGGCTCAGACATATAGATTTTGTTCTTCTTGTACTTGGATACACTTGTTCCACTGAAGCTTTCATTGAAATGTTTAGACACGAACAGTGTCTGATCACCGATGTCCCTCACCCTGGACCACTCCGGCGTACGGTTGTGGAGGTTGCACTTGTAGATCGCGCTGCTGTAGGTGAAGCTCTGTGTCTCGTGGAACGTGCTCACCATGGCACCCACAATGTGTAGCTCACCGTTTGATTCCAGTAGCTATGGTGGCAAAGCTCCACAGGTGGCGGCAGCGATGGCAGCAGCGTCGAGGTTAGAGTAGCACCGACAATGTTGCTGCTGTAGATGGAGATTTCTCTAGTGCAGTCGATCGCCAAGAACTTGTCTTGGCAGTGGACAATGGACCCCATGGAGAACTCCAGTTTAGTGTCGAGCAGCGTCCATGCGTTGTCGACTCCAACCCGGCAGAACGCGACCTCCGTGGAGCACCCAAGCATGGCCATGGCCACGCACTCGCGGTCGGCGACGTCAGGCGGCGCCGAGAGCACGATCTCACGAAAGAACACGTCCCTCATGTCTTCTAGCTTGATGGCTCTGCCTGCAGCATCCGTGTCCCCGTAGCCATTGGTGGGACGGAGGACCCACCAGTCGTGGACCCTAGACACGCGTTCTGATGAGGACACCACCGCGACGTGTTCGCTTGCTGGCGGGAGCTCAACGCGGGGGGCATGGGCACTGGTGAATAGATTCAGCAGCGTCACGGATGTTGCCTCGTCCATGAGCGCCAGCCACCCACACGAGGAGCCGCATGCCACCTTGCCGCGCACGTCGGGCAGCGTCTTAGACAAGACCTTCTTCTCCAGGACACAGTAGAAGCCGGCGCGGTCCGAGTCAGGGTCGAACGGGAGCAGCAGGAGTGGCCCGAAGGTCACGAACGAGACGGCGGCGCGCCATGGGGAGCAAGCGGATCAAAAGGACACCGCGTCGTGGCCTGACGCGAGACGCTGTCCGATGGACTCAAGGAGATCCTCTGGCAGGCCGGATCTCCAGTCAGGGAGAGGTAGGGACCTTCTCTTGGAATTAGGAGTCTGAGCCATGGAAGACAGATGAACAGACCAAAGGGCAATTTCAGCAAGAAACAGCAAGCGAGGGCGATGGAACATGTGAGCGTAAAACCAAATGAAAGGAGAAAAAAGTTGTCCCTTTTGCAAATGCAAAGAGGGGAAGTAATTAAAGGTAGACAGATTTGGCAAGGTTCTCAGAAATGCAAAGAGATTCCTTTTGTCTTAATTCTCTTTTCTTCTGTGTTAATTCTCTTTTCTTTTGCTCGTTGCCATGTATGCTGGTGCATGCAAACATGCAATATGTATATGGATAGCACAATAATTTTTTACTTCCTATTTTCCCGTGATTTCTCTATCACATGATAGACAATATTCAATCAAGGAGAATGGCACGATTAATCAGTAATTAAGATTAACCTGTCATCAATGTGTAATCGGTTTCATGACAAAGGAATAACAATTTTGAAGAAGAAATTTGAATATCATTTGACATATTTAGTTGGACGTATATAGTTGTGGGGAGAAGCCTTAAAACTAAGCAAGTGAGTTTTCCGGTTTGTCGTTGCCATGGAAATGAGTATAAATGGTACAGAGAGTAATATGCATAGGGCCCCAAAGAGATATATATAGTAGAAAAGCTAGAAAAGTTGCATCAAGAACATGTAGGTAGAGAAAATGACAAACTAAGCAAATCATAAAGAGGTGACAATGTCTGAGCTGTAGTGAGTTATGGAGCAAACATTGTGTAAAACAGCGTATCTAATTTTGTTTAGAGGAAGCAGTGAGCTAAAGCCTATCATCACACTGAAGCCTGAATATGAACTGGAGGCAGCATTGAGGAATTTAACACATTGTTAAAATTGAAGGTTGGGCACATAGAAATACAACTGTCAAATATTTAGGCTGTGCATAGTAAGCAAAAGTAATTTTTTATTTGAGGTTAGGTTAACATTTAGTATCGTGTAATTGCAAAGTTAGAAGTAACTTTTAATACATAGGCCCCGTTCACTGGTCTGAAATTTGGCTGAAACTGGCTGAAAAACACTGTTCCGACTGAATTGTTGTGAGACAAAAACACTGTTCCGACCGAAAAAAGAAGCCGAACAAGCTGAATATGGGGTAAGCCGAACAGGACCATGGTGTGCATTATGTACATAAATTTGTATGCGACAAAAGGATGGGGGTATGAACATTCTGTATCATAACCATGATTAGTAAATGGAAAAACACAAGATGGAAGGACATACAGTATTACATTCTTAATTAAAACATAAGGAATCCTTACCATCCCAAAATGCCTTATTAGACCTCTCAATGGATCCATGCAGTGGCGCATACTGCCATATATATTATCGAATAGATAAGCAACAAGATTTCACAAATTAATTTGGTAACTTGTAAAATAAAAGATGTGTCAGGCAAAGTAACGAGGGCATTGTATAAAAAAAAGTAAAGAGGCTAATTTTACAATAATGAAAGATAATACATGGTAGATAATGTGTAGGGAGAATGTACATTGGGGGTTCCTGCAACTACAGACACATGATGTTTGACCATAAACCAATCAAGCATGCAACTACAACGATACTGCACATGTGAACTGCATCTTATTAGAAATAGTTTTGCCAATGCCAGACCAATGTGATCAAGCTTTTCCAAATCCATTTATGTTATTAATCACCACCAAAGCTCGGCTAGCAGTATGGTTAGCATGCTTTGTAATAAAGGATAAATAGGAAAAACAGAGTGCTGCCTCACTTGGTTAACTTTTTTTCTGGTACCCAAAAGTATAAATTTCACTTAAGGCACTAATTAAATTAGATATGATGCTAAATATATAGAGGTCGCTATAAAGACCATTTTCCAAAATTGGTAAAAGTTGATATGATATTAGGTGCTATGAGAAGGTAACTGAGTCTATATGCTTTGTGAGAGAGCAGAAACACAAACATACCTATTTTTTAACTGGACTCTTGTAGCAATGTTATAATGGATACTAATTAAGTTTCCTGTTTTTTCTAGTATGTCCTTTACTGTAAGCAAAATGTAGCTAATATAGAATGCATGAAGGAAGCAAAGTATGCTAAAACAGAGGCAGGAGCATGAAGAGGTAGCACCATAGTTTGACAAAACTGTATGGCATGAATCTTCTGTAGTAGGATAACCAGAGTACGACAGCATATAATCGACAAACACCATCCTCTATAAAATTGCAGTGTGGCAGCCTTGACTGGCAATGAAATTTGTAGAATTTAATCTAATACACAATTATTTCAGAATCATGTCAGGATTCATAATATGCTCTATGCAAAAACTTGCACTATTTGGCAGCTTAACATGAGTATCGATCACCAGGTTAGTAGAACAGGAAGCAGGTCAGCTCTTTGAACCGGATTCGTGACCACCGATCAAGGTGCCTATTGTTAGGCCTATAGAATTAGCATAATCCAGAGTACGTATTATTGATAGGATCAGAGGCAGGTCAACTGTAAGGATACATGATTTGACACAATCCATGTTTTGCAGAGATAACCCAAAATAAGTATATTTATCAAAATGCTCGACTCACTATATCAGAAACTAGATATTTGTATGAAGAATCGTGGATAGAAAATATCAAGCAACAAACTGAAAATGCAATATCAAATACCACCAAACCTTGAAAAGATTGATTTGCTCTCAGTTGATTCAATTGCACATTGATCTGGACACAATATATTTAAGCTATCTCCCATCTCATCCTAAAAAAAGCAATGATGATTAGGCAGACTTTTGCAGTCTGAACTAAGTAGTTCTTGCATCACAGTATATTAACATGGATTCTTAACTTGGTAAAAAGGTGGGACTATATAAATGAACAAAAATTCCTTTTCCAAAGTGAACTAATCTGAAGATAATATCTTAGGATATAAATGAACAATATTACTGTAGCGAAAATGAACAATGCAATATCTCATTCACCTACTAGGTAACCAAGTATGATTAGCTAGTTGGATAAGAAATTATTTCCTTTTTTGCGATTCACCTGTAGAGAGGGATCCAAATTAAATAGACAATTGATGTATACATTGCCGAGGCGACACTTAGGATAGCACGCCATCATGGAAGGGTTGATGGTAGTAAGTGAGACTATATTCCCCACTCATGGAGAAAACTATAGATCAAACCAGACATAGTTACAAAAGTATTGGTGAGAAACTTTAGTCCAAACATAAATGGCAGGACTTCCTTAAATTTTAAGAACACTATTAATCTCACATTGTCATTATTGAAAGAAGAAAAGTGGAGACTATGACCAGCATGAGGTTCTATTGTGAATCAAGGTCCTCCACATCTCCATTGAAACATAACTATAAAGATAAAGTGGTTTTTAGCATGAACCAACAATAGGGAATGCTAGAAGTACCATATTTTTTGCATATAAAGATGCCATGTACACATATAAATAAGTATCGAAATGGAACAATAGTATGAGACAATCGAAGTCAGATTGGTACGCACCAAACTAAACCATCATTGGCCAGTGTTTTTCTGAAAAAATGGAATTGGTTCGGCCATTTAGATGTTGCCAACGTCGGTCCGCCTTACTGGCATGGTAGAGAAGAGGTTATTGTCGATGCCTAGAGCAATTCTTTGGCGTGGAAATCATGCATAAGGAATGAAGACATAACCAAATCATATCCGGGTGCAACAATGAGATCGAGATCGAGAAGAAGGCAGAGATCGGACAGACCGAGAATTCGAGATCGAAAAGGAGGGTACACGTACCTGTCACTGTCTGGACGATGGCGAGGTATTCGAGGATGGCGGCGAGGTCTGTCAAGGTATTGGAAGACAACGGGGAGCCCATACTTGCCGACGGAGATGACGATGGCCATGGCCTCTAATCGGCGCCTGGGCCATCACCGCCCCTCTGTCATGGTCCACTGCCACAGCCACCAGCACGGCAAGATACCACATCCACGTGTGCCGGTGCTGGGCAAGAGGAAGAGGCAATAAAGATCTACTGGTGGCAGTGTCTGCGCACTAGGCAGGGAGAGGACAAAGCGGAGGCGGTGACGGCGAGGCACCCAAGCGTGGCATCTACGGGCGCTGCGTCGTGGTGGCCGCTGGCAGGCGGCCTGGTGTCCTTGGCCGGTGCCCTCACTTGGTGGGCGGCTCCCTCGCCTGGTGGGATGAGAGATGGAGGTATTCGAGGATGGAGGCGAGGTCTGGCGAGGTATTGGAAGACAACGGGGAGCCCATACTTGCCGATGGAGATGACGATGGCCACGGCCTCTAATCGGCGCCTAGGCCATCACTGCCCCTCTGTCATGGTCCGCTGCCACAGCCACTGGCATGGCAAGGTACCACATCCACATGCGTCGGCGCTGGGCAAGAGGAATAGGCAACAAAGATCTACCGGTGGCGGCGTCTACGCACTAGGTAGGGAGAGGACAAAGCGGAGGCGGTGACGGCGAGGCACCCGGGCATGGCATCTACGGGCGCTGCGGCCGGTGGAGAGGAAGAGGACCAAGAGATGGAGGCGGAGGCGGAGGCAGCGATGGCGAGGCACTTGGGCTACGCGCGCTGCGACCGGTGGAAAGGAAGAGGATGGATGGAGAGATGGGGGGCTCGTACGGACGCGTAGGAGGCGGACGGAGGGGAAGCGGATGTGCTGCTGCCTGCGGGGGGCAAAGTGGAGGCGGGGAGTGGTGGCCATAGGTACGGTGTCGAGGGTCAGCTCCGCCTCCGGCGTGGGTTCGAGCCACGGTGCAGTAGTGGCCGCAACCGTGGGCGTCGAGGTCGTCGTCATCGGAGGTGGAGGCTGTGGGTGTCGGGGTGGTGCGGGTGGCGGCATGGACCTTCAGGATGGGCACCGACGGCGACGGATCTAGTGCGGGACCCACCCGCATGGGGATGAAGGAGGGGGCCCTGCGTCGTGGTGGCCGCTGGCAGGCAGCCTGGCGTCCTTGGCCGGTGCCCTCACCTGGTGGGCGGCTCCCTCGCCTGGTGGGATGAGAGATGGAGTCGTCGTCGTCGCACGTGTGGGAGAGGAGGCTTTGGGGGAGTCGCGCGGGGTGGGAGGCGTCGGGCTGACGGGGAGGCGATTCGCATGGATAGGCAGACGGACAAACTAAAGCAAATGTCGCACCAAAAAATATCTACGCTTTGTTCTTTTTAGTTGTAGGAGATACGCCAACAAAAAGGAGACACGCAAGAGGACCGGAAGTGAAGGCATGCCACAAGAAATTGAAAAAAAACGACACAAAATATTATGTTTGCAGCTAAGTTGTTGTTTTTATTTCATTTCATACTAACTTGATAAATTTACTCCCTCTTTTTTTGTTATTATGCAAACTTAGCAGAAAAAAATACAGGGCCCGTTCGCTTTGCTGAAAAAACAAGACAAAACACTATTTTGATTGATTTATTATGAGAGGAAAACACTGTTTCGGCTGAAAAAATGGATTATAAGAAAAGCGAACATGGCCACAATGTTTTAAATCGGTTGTTGTTTTTATTTCATACAAGCCTTTTGTCCAGCCAACGGGAGTTTTTATTTCTACACAGGAAGCAATGTCTAAATTTTGTTATAAATAACTATAAGAAATTAAGAATGAAGACTATTCTGACACTTTTTCATATAAAACTTGAATAAATTCATAGAAAAAAGACAAAGCAAACAATTGTCTTGTTAGATAAGCACTATGGTTGGAGGGTTTTCATTATCGGAAATAAAAATTTAGCGGAGGTCATGGACAAATAGGATAAACAGGAATATATCGGAAATATCATACCAAATTACAAAAATAAATTATTTTTAAAAAAATCGTATAATTTGAGTGATTTTCTTAGAGTGATAATATGTTTTTCTAAGAGTGAGTAATTTTTTAATGACAGATGTACTTGTTAAGTCGCTTAAAAAATGACATTTAAACTTACCAAGTATATTAAATATGGATGACACCTAAATTTGTTATGTTTGATTCACTTCGACACAAAGTAGCGAGCAGTTTGTATTAACTCATTTCAACATATTTTAGTCGGTTTTGTTAAAATTTTAAGGTATGTATGCATGTTTCATTTCTAAGGTCCATGTTTTGACATAAGATCAACATGTAGCTATAATAGTCTTGTTATTACTAGATCACGTTAGATGGATTTGGACTTTAAGGAAATTGGATTGAATTGGATATTAGTCACTTTGTATTGGAGTACAATTGGAAATTGGATATTTTCATGGATTTTATTTGGATTTCTATATATGGATTTGGATTCTAATCCACACTACATACAAAGATTATGTTACGTTTTTTTTTCAAGCAATACGATGATTGGATGACATTATAGCCACTAAGATACTAACTTGTCATGCATTGACCTAGTACGTCTGAGACTAGAGTCTCACAAGTGAACCCAAGGAATTCACCGATTGTCTTGGTAGTCTCATTGAACTTCCGAGAAAACCCCTTCGATCATTTTCAAGCATTGTTAAGTTTGTGTGGACCAAAGTTTGTGTAAGCAAAGTTCACTTAACTTAATTTTCAACTTGTTAGACATCTATTACTCATAAGCCGCTAAGTTCTAAACTGCCATATCGAAGTCGCAACGTTGTAGTAGTGGTGGCAAGAGATTGCTACTGCAATTGCCGCCGCTATGAACACTATTTAGTGCCATGCATCCAAAAGTGATGCTAGTGTGAGAGCACCGGATGCAATGTTTGGTCCAACACTAACCAAACTCATAGCTAAAGCACATAGAGAAACACATTACATAAACATTTATATTAGATGTACTTCAAATCTTGACCTTATTGGTTCTAATATAAATATTTAAGAGTTAGAACCAAAAAAACAAAAAAAGTAAGAAAACAAGTACACCAACACTAATTCGATTCTGACTTTTAACTAACCAAATTTTACTTGGTTAAGAAGGTTTTAACCCTTTGCTTACCAAAAAACAAAAAAAAAAGTTAGAGCAACTCCAAGAGATGGTTTAAAATTATATTCTAAAATCTATGATTTAGCCATTTGCTAAAATACAATACCCCTCAAAATAATAGAGTAACACAACAGCCTTGCTAAAATTCTCATTCTATATTTTAAAAACTGCCACGTCATTCGTCTTTCTCGTTGAATCACTCCTAGGAGGCTACGATCCTTTCCCGCCGTCGCACGCATCGGGAACATGGCAGCGGCTGGGAACAAACCAGCAGCTTGCCACCGGCCACACTGTCCTGAAACTCCGATGACAGCCATGCAGGCATCTTGGGGACGGCGTCATATTTTAGACTACAGGATAAAATAGCTATTGGACCTTTATTTCTTCTAAAAATACTCAAAATTAGATTGCATGGCATAAGTAGCAACTCTCTTGTAGTTGCTCTTGTACCAAATAGACCCATAGAAATATATCAGCCCAACTGGGCCATTGAAAAACCCTAGTATTCGAACACGTTCACAATCTCCTCACCCTCCTGGTCCTCTCTTTCCTAGCCGCCGCCCCTGTTCTCTGTTCGCCGCCGCACACAGTTCGGCTTTCCCGCGCCGCCCCTACCCCTTGCCCACCCGCGCCACCCCTCCTTCCCACCTCGATGGCCGGCGCAGAGGGCCGCTCCTGCGCCTTCCTCAGGAAGCGTCGGGCGTGGAGGAAGCGGCCGTGGCGGCGGCAGAGCTAGAGACATCGGTGGCAGGTGAATGGCATGTGGGTGAGGGGATTTCCCTAGAAAGGTGCATGGTCCAGCCCAGCCAAACCCAACCCATCTCGTGCCTACATCATGACATGATCTTCGTTTCAATGCAATGTTTCTCCTGCCTTTTTACAATAATTGTTTTCTGGTGATCGATATGTTCCTTGTGCTTCATTGTGATTTAGATTTGGGTACGTTCGATAGCATCAGAATCGTTAGCTATTAATATTAATTATTCCTACTATCTCTATCGCATCTGATTCATATCTCGCTGTTATCCCATCCAATACTCAAAGTGCCTGATTTGGTTTGTATCTGTCAGTTGATAGTGGCTGATTTATATGAAAACACAATATTTGGTGAATGATTTGATTGTATCTGTACAAATTCCAGTAGCCTGCATTACTTGGGTGAATCACATGGCCAAGCACTGTGTCTGTATATATATTGTTGTAGAATATATAATACAATCACATGGCGAGCTATTTTGAGCCGCGTGTCTGAATAACATATTTTGGAGAGGAGTGATATGCTTAGGAGTGTCCACTGAATTTTGCATTATGATGAAGGAAGTATGCAAACAGACATTAGGTATAGCATTTGCTCTTGTATAAAAACAATTAATCCTGTATAAGAATAGTGTTATTTCCTATAAGAAAAAACATTGGCTATCTCTTGCCTAGATTGGAATCTTCGGTTAACAGGGTAAGCAAGGCATCCAGAAGAATTGACTATGGCAGGAGTCCAAAGTGCTGCCAAGTAGAGAGCTCATAATAATAGAGAAAAAAATGTTCCTATATTATGATTGCCAATAAAGTATATTTTATGATTATATCAAACTTTTCTTACTACTCACTTTCTAATTTTTAAATGAAACACTTAACATGGTTTTTAAATGGAGTAATATTAACAGTGCTGCTTTTTTCTGTTTGACGTAGCTTCTTATGTGATCACACTATTAAATATGTAAACAGGAAAGGTTGAATATTCTACCAAAATACCAAACTACAAACACTTCTGCTCAGTGTTGCTTTTCTAGATTGGGTGAATAAGGTAACAACAATTCATAGGGCTTTCCATTTTTTAAAATGTTTTTTTAGTATTCATGTGAATTTCCATTGTATTTTTGAATAATTGTAGTCCTCTATGAGATTTCTGAAACCTGACTGGAAAACAGAACATCTTGTCAATAATGAGAAATTGAAGGATGGTGCATCTGCTATGCATCTTGCTCTTCCCTGTAATAAGGCAGCAAGGGCTCAATTTATTTCACATATCATCTGATCCTATAGCCAGTATGTACTTGCTGATGTTGATAGGCTCAAATGCTAATCATTCACCATTTGCCACTTTACCACTCCTTGATTAGGTATACACAAGACCAGAGACTTAATTCCTAGTGCCTAACTTCTGTTTTTTGCCAGTGTTTTCAAGTTTAAGTGTGGTCCCTTTACTCTGTTCTCTTTTTATTATTCAATTTAGTAGCATGATGGTAGGGGAAATGGGGTGTATGACAATGCTTGGATAGGTAACCATGATTATTAGTGGCTAATGCCTGTTGCTAGGCTGAATTTCTCTATGCCAAGTAGCTTCTGGTAACCATGACATTAAGTTGTAGCTGTCGCACTTCATCGCCACCGCCATTGCCGCCGAAGTTGGATCTCAGGAAGAAGAAGAGTGGGGGCTGGAAGAAGGTATTGAAGACGCCGCATCCCTTAGGGGCCTCCATTTATTGCCAAAGGCGGTGCACTGTGAACGGCTCTGGGCCCTCCGATCAGCCATCAGCGGCTACAAAGGACCCTGCGGAATCGGCTAGGCATCTCTTCAATCCCCGCAGCATGCCTCCGGGTGGTTGCATGATGACGGACACGCAGTAAAGGTGGAGTCAGGGAACCGCTGGCAATGAGTCAAGTCGCTGCTCTACTTTCCCCACGCGTGTCGCCCACTCCGCGTACACTTCCTCATGGGACATGGGGGGATTCGTCTCCCCCCGGGCCCACCGGCTATCATCGCGGCTCGGATCCATGCGCACCAAATGCCGCGGCTCCTCCTCCACCAGATCTGCTCCACGTGGCCCTGACGTCCCATCTCCCAGACAAGACGGGATGGTGCGGGGGCGCGCGCGCGTCATAACTCCTCTACCAGGCATGACGGCCTAGACGCCATCAACCGCCTGCGCAAAGGCGTTAGCGGATGGGACATGTCCAGAAGCCGCCCCCTTCGCTGGCAAGGAGACCCCACAATGGCCTCGGGGTCTGCACCGGCTCCCTAGACAGAGCAGCCCGACGTCTTGATCAACAAGCCCTCGGGTGGTGCATCCCTAAAAAACATACCAACTCCTCGGAGTTAGGTCAGGAGCCGTTGAGTGGTGGGCCCAACAAGGGCCTTCGTCTAAGCCTCGGCACGCTCCCACTTCCCCGATCTATGGCTGCAAAGGGTTGGTCCTAGAAGGCCGGCTTGAGAGGGCCAGGACCTGTATCGCAGCCCTTAGAAGGGCATGGAGCTCCAGATGACCATATGGCCCCAAGCTAGAGCCCAGTGCTCTTGATCACCTGGCCCATGGCAGACTCTGATAAGAAAGGAGGGCACCCCCGGGCCTACAGTCGGTGACTCCCAAACAAGTCTGCTAAGCTCTCGTTAGAGTCGAAGACCTATGCGACATGGACTCGCGAAGGGATCAACATCACCTTTGCTCAGCCTTGATAGCCGAGCACCATCACCACACTAGAGAAGAAGGCCCCAAGCAGGGCACATCACTCTTGCCAGCGGAAGCCGTCCCCACCAAGGAAGATCGGTGACCAAAAGATAGAATTCAGCCCTTCGTCGCCATCACGCTAGGCGAGGCCAGAAAGGGCTCAGGGGCTCCTAACGAGATCCTAACATACATGTATGTTAACCCTTGGGTCCAATGGTTCCCGAATGAAGAAGACCCCTCGATCGATCCCTTCAGGATCGTCCAGGGGCTCGGGGGCTATGCCTATCGGGCACACTCACGCGCACCCTCTGACAAAGAGACCCGGTTGAGCCTAACTCGACCATAGCTTCCGCCTGGGGCTTAGGGCTTCCTCGAGCCTTGGGCTCCTGATCTATGGCACCTCCAGGCCCAGCCCTTGGCTCTTGCCCAGCTAATGATGCCAGCCAAGGCCCGGGCACAAGAAGACAAGCCCCAGGCTAACGATGCCCGAGGGCTCCCTGGCGACGCTCCCTAGGCGTGCCTAAAATGAACCAGGATTTCAAAAATTGAAATACCGACTCTCTTGCCCCTATGTGATAGTCCCAGGATACCTCACCTATCATGGGCGTCCACTTTTCAGCTGATTACAAAGTCATACAACAATAGAGTTCAAAAATTGGAGTAAAACTAACCTAATTACAAGCTCTCTAGGCTATGATCAAACAAAACATCGAGGCTCTACTCATAGCAGCGAAGCTTGGCGAATCTCCAATCCACGAGAATCCTTGAGAGTAGACCGCAAACCAACTACTAATCTCAACATCTCTGCAAGACAAGAAATCTGCACACCGCTAGATGTGTACAGGCTATGGTCAAGTATAAAGATGATGACGACATTGCGATGAAAAGGCAACGAAGTGAAACGGAGGAGCGTGTTCTCCGGCTGATGGCTGGGCCCGGGGGTGGATACCGTACATTGGCATGCAGCGGCTCGTGCGTGCCGCGCACGCGATGGAGCAGCAGTGGTCGCTTGGCTTTGATGGCTGGGCCGCTCGGTGGAAAGGGGCCAAGAGCCCGAGCTGGGCCTAAGGGATGAAGTGGGCCTAAGGGAGGGAAAGGAGGCCAAGTCAGATTGGGCTGCTGTCCTACGTGTCCAAGATGAGGAAAAGGGAGCTAGGCTAGTAGGAGAGAGGGCGCCGAGTTGGGCCTGAGGAAGATAGGCCAGCGAGGCCTGGTTTGGTCAAGAGGTCAAAGAGGAGCTTTCCTATTTACTCTAGGGAATTAAGGATAAAGGGGCTAGCTCCAAGCACAACCAACACAAGAACCAAACACTTGTGCAAGCTTAACTAAATGGTGCACAATTTATTGTAAACCTAATTTGAAGAAGGTGGGAGAGAGTTGGGGGGGGGGGGTTTGTTTTAGTAAAATAATAAATCGTGAGTAGAGGCTGCATGTTGAATTCGAGTGCGGTTCGAATTCAACCAAGGTTGTAATTTTCCTTCAAAAACATTTTATTTGAAAACACCTTTTGTCACGTAGGTGATCAATCTTCATGACAAGCGGTTCATTGTAAAAAGTTTTGAAGCTCATATTTTGAATTTGGGGCTGGAAGGGAAAACATTTGACTTAAGTTTGACCTAACATTTACATGCAACACACATTCAAGCAAAAATTTTAAAAAGTTGGGATTTGTCTGTTACACATAATTACAGAATGTTATAGTCCTCCTTACAGGAATCTCGTCAGCATGGTGTCCTGCCGAGGCCATGACCGGTGCGGGGGAGAAGGCGTTCCCTGGTGGCTTCAGCGTTGCAGTCGGCGTCCTCTGTGATCATTATGTCGTGAGTCAGGCCTCGTCGGGGAAGACGCATGGTGCCGGAGGGGTCGAGGTTCCTGGGCGAGGAAGGCTATGCGCAGGTCGTCCGTGGTAGTGAACGTGGCAACGACGAGGGATGCTTCCTATGCTCGGGCAGGCAGGGCCGGTGTAGGTGGGTCAAGGTGGTTCTGTGTGGTCTAAGGGCTTCGGCTCGTCGTCGGTGTCGTGGCTCTAGCTACAATGCCTGGTGAGGCTTCCTAGTTGCGGCTGCAAGGTACGGGACACAGCACGGTGGCCGATCACAGGCAAGAGCAACACGGTGGTGGGGAAAAGATTGTGGCTTTGGTTGCCGAGGGGCTCACCGGAGGCTTTGGGGTAGCGGGAACGGTTGATGTTGTGCTCCAGTGACTCGCAAACGCGAACCGCGACGGAGCAGCTCGACGTGGCGCTGAAGCCAGGGTCATGTCTGGGGTGTGACACAAGATAACAAAGCTTCCCATGACCTCCGGGGGCTCGGGGGCTTCCGGGCCCACACATCAGCCCCTAGCGCTGACCTCCTTCGCCACCAAGAAGACTCCAGAAGGTCTCACCCAGGGGAGGCTGATCCAAGCCGACACCCTCTGACACGCTGAGTATCAGAATAGAGCAACCGGATGACGTCAAGGCTTCTTCGGCTCCAAGACACCTCGACAGTCCACGGCGCACCGCTGCAAGCCCCTCCTGGACTCCGGCGTATGTAGACCATAGACTAGAACCCCCAAACCGCCTTGTGCCTGACCTAGATGGGGGAGGATCCCAGTTCGATCACTAGACACTCCATTTTATTCCATCCGCCTTCGCTCTGCACCGAGAGCAAGGCGACCTAAAGAGGGGCACCGGAAGCCCCTCCTCTACCGCATTCTACCGTCTCCTTCCTCTCCGATGAAGGGGACTTCACCGGCGCCGAGGCAACCTTAGGATTAGCACGGAGCTAACCCACCTACCAAACTTTCTTTCTTTACACTCTGTTGTAATCCCCCAGATTTTGGGTGCTCTTGAGTATAAAGATCATCAGCTGCTGGACGTAGGGACCGAATTGGCTCGAACCAGGATAAACTGTTGCGTCTTCTCTGTGTAATTCTTGTGTTCCTGAGTCCATTCAAGTCATCAGAGACCCCGTACTCTAACACTGACTCGAACAACATACTTGCCGCGGTTTTGACCTTGCGACACTGTTCATGGCCATCATGCCATGGGGGTCCACGGTGGAACAAGAGGAGCAAGATAAGGGCGTGCAAAAGATCATTTGTCCCACCTTCTCTCTTCCTAGACTTGACAAATTAATAAAATATTCGGTATAATGTCTTACAACTGAGATACATGTTTTTATAATGGTAGTGGACAAATTTCTAAATTAATGAGGTGTACCATGTTTCTCTGATATCCCTATGCAAAATTTGCCTATAAAAACGATGGCCGAGGGTGAGTGCAACTTGGATGGTTGGGGTGACCTGAGAAAGGTCGGATGTTAGCTGAGCGTCCCATCGCCCGCCTGTGAGCTTACGCCGGTGGCTACTCCAGCCCCGGCGGCCACCGCCGTTTTCCGCCATCGGCTACTCCGACCGCGCCGCCCACCCTCCCCAGCTCTAGCGCCTGTCCTGTGAAGGTCTACGCTAGAGCCTCTGCATCTCGCCAGCGCCGGAGGTGGCTCCCACACGTCTAGCTTGTATGTTGTTCGATGATTTGCCGGAATCAGAAATCTCTCGCAGCGGCAACGAAGGAAGGTCAATGGTTTCTCCAAGATTGCCGTGTCCCTCCCCGCTCTCCCGTCAGGTCACCTTCTTGCTCGCTGGTGGTGACTATTTGGTGAGCTAGCAGAATGCCTCCGCTTGCTTCAAGGGCGGCGGGTGCTGCTTTCTCTGATTTCATTTTCAGTAAGTTTGGGAAAGGGATTGCAGCTAGAGGCTCTTCTTTAGATTGCTTCTCTCTTCTGGTCGCCTTTGGTAGATGCCGTTTTTGCTTGGATGACTCCTTTGTTGGAAGCTCTTTAAGCTCCATTCTAGGTTGCTCGGTTGGAGCTCTTCATGTCTGTTCCTTGGAGGATAGAATTTTTCTCTTCTCTGTTTCTTGTAGGGCCGTTGGTTTTGAAATCTAGAGACTGCGATGCTTCTCATGTGATGAATTTGAGCTCTTCTTTCATTTGCTCAATGAAGTGGGACTTGTTTCTGCTCGCGTATCTATCTCTGGGCAGCCAAAACCTTTCCCCTGGGTTGAAGTCAGAAAAAAACCTTCCTATGCTGAAATGGTGAAGTCTCAGGGGTCGATTCTTACGGGAGCAAATAAACTTTCGCTTGGCTCCCACTTGGGTTCTCATTTGTCTAATACTGCAGTTCATCACTCCCATCTTGGAGGTCCTTTTGGCAGTCAGCAATCCAAGCTAGACGGAAAAACAGTGTTTGACAGAATCGTTTTCCCTAGGCGTTCTGTTTTCGATCGTCTGATCTGGAACTCTGCAAGTCCTGAGAGAAATTCTGACCATGCTTGCAATCCTAACTGTGCTTCAGTTCGTCAAGTTTGGAAGTCTGTGGTTCATCGACAGCCTCCTTTTGGTGAAGTTTCAAACTTGGATTTGAATTTGCATTTGGGCTGGCAAACTTTTGAATCCCAGGGACAGCCTCATAATGAATCGGCTAATGGGGAGGCTTTGTTTACTGTGCGGTGTCGACGCTGTCTTTCGCCATCGCATACGAGGCAAGCGTGCACAGCACCGATTAAATGCAATGTCTGCTTTGAATGGGGCCATACGGCAGCCTCTTGGCAGCAATAGTGGAAACGGCTGCAAGACGCCTCAACTGGACGTGTGCTAGATAATTTTGCCGACAGGCAGCCCAAGCATCTTGTTGATTCATCAAACTAGTTTAAAGGGCTGGCCTCAATCCCACCGGGCCCATCCATGCCGCCCTGGTTCGCCCACTTTGGGGAAATACGAGGAGTTGCTCCAGCTTCCTATACTATTTACGGGCCATCTTCAATCCTAGTTGCAAGTGACACTATGCAACTCACCACACAAGAAAACCCTAGCTCCATTGCCAATCCTTCGACTACCAATCCCTCCACCAAACCTCACCTTGGCGATCCCTCGCAGCAAGCGCAAATGGCTTACCAGAGAGCCAATCCACCTGTGTTTGTGCCTCCTAGATTAGATTCAATTGAGGTTCAGGGCCGACGGATGATGAGCTGTTCTATGGGGCTATGACCCCGAGCCTAGAATCAGGACCTGGTCATCAAGTAACTTTTAACGTAATCAGAGGGGTAGTAGCATCTCCCACCGTATCACAAATAGAGGACGTTCTGGAGCCGAGCGGGTTTACAGCAAAAGAAGACGTCCACGCGCTGGAACTTGGTTTTGGACTCGATTGCCCCTGGGCCACGCGCGCCGCCCGTCCGCCCGTCCGCTCGCCTCCCTCGTCCACGCGCGTGCCTCGATCGTGTCTCCTTGACTCGACTCCCACGCGCGCCGCCCGTCCGATCTCCCCGCTCACCTCCCTCAGCACTCCTCGGCTCGCGTCCTTAATTATTCGCGACTCGTCGTCCACAGCTCGCTCGCCGCGTGCGGAGTCCGCCGGCTAGGGTTTAGGGTCGGCGTGCACGACTCGCCGCGGAGCACGCACGCTCGCCATCTCCCTCAGCACACTTCGCCATGGAGCCGGGCGCGGTGGACGGCGGCGTGGTGGACGGCGGCACGGTGGACGTCGTCCGCGCGGTGGACGGCGGCGCGTGGGTGATGGTCGCCGCGGACGTCTGGCCGGAGTCGGAGGAGGTCGCCGCGGTGGACGTCGGTCTGGACTCGTAGGAGGACGTCGGGCTGGAGGTCGCCGAGAAGGAGGTCGGGCTGGACTCGCAGGAGCTCACCAACGCGGACTCCGTCGACCCGCTGCTGCTCAACGCCGAGGACTCCGTCGACCCGCCGCAGAACTCCGTCGTCGCGCTGCAGGACTCCGTGGCCTTGCCGCCGGAGGCGTTTGTATGCGGCCGGTGTCATCTCGTCCATGAGGATCGCGAAGCGTGGAACCGTGCACACTCTCGGTTCTATCCATGCCCTAGCTGTGGTCTCGTCCACGCGGACTACGCCATCGACGCCATGCTCGGCCGCATCAAGGTGTACTGCAAGCTTTTCATGGAGCACTACAAGGGCTTGCTGCCGACAAACGACGCCGCCAAAGCATCGGTAAGATAACTTAGAAAGGATGATTTAGTTCATGCAACAATCGACAATGATTTAGTTCATGCAACATTACTAGAAAGCAAGATGTCTCTACAACAAAAGCTAACAAGCATCATTACAAATTTTTCATACAGCAAGAGTAGCCTCGGCTTCATGTAGCAATGATGGATCACAAGGGATACAAGATGGCAGCCTATCTTCTCTTTCTAGTGTTGCTTTTTTCATGTGAGGTATCTCAAACTTGTTGCAACCTTTCACTTTCATTGCTTCGATGAAGACACCTTGTAGTGTTAGAAACATCCGGTTTGCAAGGTGTGGCGAGTACTCCATGAATGACTACAAAACAATTGTGCAACAAATGAATGAATGAAAAAATTTGTTGTTAAAAAAACATTGAAATATGTGTGAACAATTTGAATTGCTTCCATGAATTGCAAATTACCTCTTTGACGGCTGGAACTAAAGCCTCTATAGTTTTTGCATCCTTCTTATATTGAATTGCTTGTATTGCTCTAAAGAAACCCAAGTCAAGAATGTTGAAATCCGGAGAGTTTGGAGGTTGACAAATTAGGCGAATATCAAATCCTCCTAGCTTAGCGGCCGCACAAAATTCCGGATCATCCAATTTCAAATGAGATGGTGCATTGTCTTGTTGGATGAAGATTGGTCTACCCACATCTTCTCTTGGCCATTTGGATCTAATGGCCAGCAACACTTGGTTGATCATGAAATCCCTAATCACATCTCTAGTGATCGATGTAATGGGCTTCATAATCATGTCTCCACGAACACGGCTGGTCCTCTCATTACTTCTCATAGCCGGTTCAAAATGAACAAGTGGGAAACATCCAATCCTACCATCAAAAGTACAAACCCCATCCCTAAACCTTGGTCGAGCGCAAACACACAAGAACATGAGCCTAGGGATGTAGTTCTTGTTCTTACAAGTCCGATGGGGTACATCTTCTTCGGGTAGCAAATAATATCTCTCATTTTTTTGATGTAGGTAAAACCATTTCTCATCAATAAAAACAAAGTCATACAACTCCTTAAACTTTGGATCATCAAGCAACTCCCTGTTAACCATGTCAACACACCACTGTAACCTAGCCCTCTTGTTAGCTTCAGTGAGATAGGGTTTGATGCTACTAGAGTGGCGCCTAAGGTAGCCTTTTTTCAAATACCTTTGAATCTGCCATTTGCTCCAATTTAGTGCCTTGCACACATCTTCTATAGTCATTCTTTGCTTTAGAGGAATGTTTCTCAATGCTTCTAAGTCAACAGAGATTTACTTGCGGCCTACTCTACCCTTCTTTAGACTAGAAACATCAACCGGAACGGAGTTTGCAAGTTGTGTTTTACCTCTTTTCCATAACCTTTGCACTGCCCGAATACGAAGCCCAAATTGCTCGGCAACAATGGTAGTGTCCTTCTTGCCTAGTTTACCATTGTTGCTTCTAGCCAACAAAGATTGATAAACTTGTTTGCGGAGGTGTTCTGTCATCTCTTTGTTTCGGTGGGGCTGTTCAACATGTTATGTTAAAAAAAATAATGCTTAGTGTTCATAGCAACAACGAGTTCTATTTATAGAGAACAACAAGTTCCTTCGGTGGAGTACAAGGTCATTCATAGTGTTCTTAGCAACAGCAAGTAATACTAGGCATTTTTTATATATAGAGAAAAAAAACAAGGCCATTCATAGTGATCCTTTATTACAACAAGTTCTACTGAAAGATAAACATCACGGCAAACCCATAGTACTATCCATGCTTACCAGTGAGGTTTTCTACATAATCAAAGTCGACCATACCAAACTCGTCTAGTGGCAAGTTCAAATCGAATCCTATTAAAAAAAGAAGTACATGCTCATTCAGCAACAAGAGAAGAAGAACTGTGTTCTTAGAATGAGAAGATTGAAGGCTCATTCAGCCGGACGTGTCACATGCAACAAACATAAAAGTTTGAAAAACATTGTTGCTTACCATTGTTGTTGTCGTCGTCATCTTGTGGCTCGTTGAGATCGAACCCAACGTCTTCTTCGTCATCTTCTATTGCTAGGACATTGAGATCGAATGTTGGAATGTAATCAGACATTTGTCTCTGGAGTAGATGGGGAAGGAAAGGAAAGAAGAAGAAGAGGCGTTGAGAAGATGAAGAAACTAGGATAGAAGACGTTTTAATACTACTCCAGTTCGAAGCAGCGCTCACGGTTGCGTTGTTGCCGAAAATTTTGAAGTCACGCGCGCCAGCGAAACAACAAAATGAGCGAAACAATGAAACCGCGCCGCGCAGCGCGCGAATGGCCAAACCCGCGCCGCCAACGCCATCTCCCTCAGAACCCGCACAGCGCCATGCAAATCCATGCCGCGCGCTGCGCATACAGCCAAACCGCGCCGTGAATGCCCCACCCGCACAGCGCCATGCAAAGCCATGCAAAACCATGCAAAAATCGTGGCAACAAAAACTACCGTGGCCGCTAGGGGTTGAACCGTGGACCTCCGGTCTCAGGCCGCGGAGCCTTGGCCAACCGAGCTATGATTGATTGCTATACAGGTAGCACCCTCTGCTGTATTTAATAAGGGCAAGACAGGAAAACTAATCCCAAATTAATCACCCCTTAGTAATCGTACTCATGTCCTAAACGTCCTCTATTTGTGATACGGATGGAGTATTTCTTGAACATGGAAGCAAGGATAGTCCTTACAGATATTCAGCCAACGCATTTGGGCCAAGCTTTTGTCAGGTACAAAAATACTTATGATAGGGACCAACTTATTTAGAGGCATCCAATGCAGTTTGGGGATGTCACTACACTACTAGATATCCACTTCTATGATGAAAATGTTAATGATAAATCCAAAATCATCATAGAAGAGCGCTTTTTATGATGAATATTTCCGTTTCATCATATATCGGTGGTGACGATCCTACAACCCTCCCTTTCTATGACGAAATCAGGCATCATCACAAAAATGTCATAGAAGAGCGCAAGTTTTGTCATAGATATTTCACGCGACTCATCTGTGATGAGCTCCTTTGAAACTGTGATGAACAAGGCTTCGTCATTGAACTAATTACACATCTGTGACGAACAATATTCGATTTATGGGACCCAACGGCTTACATGTCACGTGTACCTGTGGGACCGTTCTCCATCTCTATCTGACCTTTGGGACTTGACGACTTGCGTGTCACGTGTACCTATGGGACCATCCGACCTATGGGACCTGATGGCTCATGTGTTATGTGTACCTATGGGACCTTTCTCCATCTCCATCCGACCTATAGGACCCGACGACTTGCATGTCTCTTGTACCTTTTGTGCCGCCGGGGTCTAATAAATTAAAAAAAACCCTCAATGCCTGGGAGTCAAACCCGGGTCTCGGAGGAAGGAATGCATGGTCTTTACCTTAGCGCTAGATGTCTGGTTATATGGATATGTCTTTGGAGTCATTATAGTATTATATTCTCTATGTGGATGCCCTACAAGTTGACCTATATTGGATATTTCCCCTTTAAGTGGAAACAAATCTGTGACCGCTTGTCGATGTTTGACCACCGATAGCCTGCCACGGGGGTCCCCGAGGTAGTATGTTCGGGCTTCAGCGTATGCAGAACTCGACGGTAAACACAAGAGATAGTCAATTTATCCTGGTTTGGACCCTCGATCTTTGATCGAGTAATAGCCCTACGTCCAGTCAGCGTTAGCCTTTACGTTGGATTGATCGTAAAGTGTTGTGTCGTACAATTGTTCTCTGAACTCTCGATCCAAGGAACCCTGCCCTCCTTTATAGTCGGTTTACAATGAGAGTTCCTAGTAGGATTAAAGAATAATGCTACTACTAAGATTACAGGGGAAGAATCCTAGTTAGACTAGATCTTCTCCCTTCCTTACAGGGTATCCTGTGGGTCCCGCATCGACAAGCCCCCGAGCACTTCATGGTTGAGTTCTGAAAGCCTCGTCTTGCTCCTTCAAGTCTTGTCGAGCAGGAACAAGCATCGTCCGAGTGCTTTCTTGAACAAAACCGTGTAGTGCTTCGTGAGATCTTCGCGTGGTTTGTACCTTTTTGAAGAAAAAAGTACTCCCATTTGGATGTAGCCCCCGAGCCTCTTGCTGTTTGGCACAAGGAGCTTGAGGGTCTTTTTTTGAAATCGCCCTGATTCTTCGTCGAAGGGCTCCTGAGCATATACCCAGGTTCTTTGTCGAAAAGAGCTCGGATATAGCTATGTCCGGGTTCTTTTTGTTGAAAGGAGCTCGGATATAGCTATGTCCGGGTTCTTTTTGTCATGTGGCCTTGAAGTCGTCTGTCTTGAAGAAGTCTTCTGAGTGATGTGTGCTTTTTTGAAGGAAAAAGTGCATTCACTGAGTGTAGCCCCCGAGCCTCTTCCTATTTGGAACAAAAAGTTAGAGGGTCTTGAATCTTATGTCGTTTGAAAAACTGTTGTCTTGAAGTAGTCCTCTTGGTGACGTGCGCTTTTTTGAAGGAAAAAGGGCACTCACTGAGTGTAGCCCCCGAGCCTCTTGCTATTTGGAACAAAAAGTTAGAGGGTCTTGAATCTGAGTTGTTCAAAAGAACTGAAAACCTGTCCTGTTGTAGCCCCCGAGCATATATCTGGGTTGTTTTGTTCAGGAAGAACTCGGATGCAGGGTTTTGGCATCTTCTCTGGTAGTCTACTTTTGTCAGATGTAGTTGTATGGTGGTGGTTGAGTGTAAATGCTGTTTGTTCACGAGTTGTACAGTGTTGGTATATCCTTTCGAATATGCTTGTCCTTGAGTACTGTTCCTTCACGCCTGAGTCCTCTTTCATTGAATTCTGTCTTTTCACTGTGTCCTTTGTTAGGTTTGTTCCGCTGGTGCTCCTGGTCCATGTGCACCACTTCTTTGGCCTGTAAATACCCTCCTGGAGTGCTGTTTTGATTCATTGAGCATTTTGTTGCTTGTTATGAAGCCTCTGTAGTCACAAATATGGTAGTTTGTGAAGTAGAGCAGCCCCCGGGCGTATTTTGCAGTTCTTGTGTGTCTTGTCATAGCTGGAGGGAGTCTTATGATAGGGATTAGAGATAGGCTAATCCCGCAGCAGCAATGTACTAGGATGTACGTGGCGGTAGTTGGAGGAAGTCTTGTGATGTGGGCTTTGTTCCTTCATCTAGCAGATCTAGGTTGATCCTCGCCGCCTGCCCTGAGACTGTCCGGTGCAGATCAACACCATATCCAGCATCACATCGGACTTGGGTAGACAGATGCCTGTTGGCCTTCTCCGCTCCATGTTGTCCCGCCGTGCTGTTGATTTCCGCCTTGGATGCACTACGTCCGTCCTTTGAAGAAAACAATGTGGTCGAGGGCGGTTTATTCTACCGAGTAGCAATTTGGAACACATAGTCGTTCCACAGCCTAGCCATGTCTGGGTTCCTCTTTGCTACTTTGCTTGTCGTGGTACCAAGTTCGTTGGGTCTTATAAGATGTGTAATCTTCTATTTTTTGAAATCGTTTATAATGGAAAGAATCTTGCCTTCTGAGTTGTCATTCTTTTATTCTCCTGATATCCCGGTTGTTGATGAGATTTCCGAGTTCTTTCTGTAAGGACCGGGTTGTTGCGCTCCTTATGAGATAACCCTTCTTTGCTTTATTGTTGATGGATTCTTTTTTTGGTAATATGGTAACTTCGCCGCGGTGCTGGATGGATAAGTCTGAAATCTACCCGTTGAACTGTATCGTTGTGTGGATTTGAGCCATCTGTCATTTTAGTTGCGTCGGTAAATGGACCGTTGCGTCCTCATGCCATGTTAAAACGGGCCTGGTGTGCCGTGTTTTTACCAGTGTAAAATCTATTTAAAGGCCTTTCTCCTCCTTTTCTTTTGGTACCCTGCCTTTGCCTTAAAACCCTAGCCTTCGCAACTCCACCGTCACCATTGTCGCTGTCATCTGAGCACTACCGTTCGAGCCTTCTCTTTCCCTAGTGCCTTTTTGCTTCCGCTAGTACATGGGTAGGAAGAAAGCCGTGAGCAAGTCCTAGGTAGCCTTTGTGGATGAGGAATCATCACTTTCCGTGATCGAGAACCAAGAGTTCATGGCCATGAGGGTTGCCCAGAAGGTTTGGCTAGCTCCAACAACGACTGAAGACCAGCTTCGTGAGCTTGTTGGCGATGGTCCAATCCATAGCAAAGACATTACTAAATGGAGGGCTCCGGGCGAGCATCGGGCCCTCTTCGTTTCCTTTATCCGTGCTGGACTTTGCCTCCTGGCTTCTGCTTTTCTTCATCGGTTTCTCGGCTATTTTGGGATTAGCCTGAATCACCTTGCCCCCAATGCTGTCCTTCATCTTTTCATTTTTGTTCATCTTTGTGAAACCTTCCTTGGAATTCCTCCTTCTCTTTCCCTGTTTCGCTACTTTTTCCGCTTGAAGCCACAACCCCACCGCGATGACACCAATGTTTTAGTGGCTGCGGGGTCCAGTTTCGCCAGGGTCTTAAGAGCAAATTTTTTGACTATGACCTGGTTGATTCTGTAAGGGATTGCCATGCTGACTGGTTCTGTGCTGCCAACTTGATTCCTTCTCTTTCTGTTCACTCTAGATCTGGTCCCTTGGTTAATGACCGATGGGAAAAGAACCCAGTGATGACTGCTGAGCTCCAGACGATCAAGCCTCTTCTCGAGAAGATTTGCACTCTAAAACAACAAGGCTTGACCGGCTTCAGGATTATTTCAAGTTTTCTTTGCCACCGAGTTCAACCTTTGAAGGAGCGCAAACATTACGGTTTCGAGTACTCTGGGGCGGAGGACCTTTCTCGTATGGTCCCTGCCCTTGAGTTGACTAACAAGGAAGTGCTCGAGCGTCTCCAGAAGATGCTGAAAGGAGTAAGCATTGTTTCGCTTGCTATCCTTGAGTACAGCACAAAGAACCCGCCCCCGGCTATGAGTTGTTCTTTTCTTTATACGGGTACTTTTGATTCTCTTTCGTTGTATCCGTTTTTGCTTAATCTTCCTTGTCTTGTTGTTTTACTCTTTTTATAGGAATTGGGGCGTAATTTCACTGATCCAATTCCCCTTGATGATCTCCCTACAACTGTGGAGGCTAGGGGTAGTCTTGCTGGGGCATCCTTGACCAGTAAGTCTCAAACTACCATGATGCTTCCTGGTGTTTCTTTCGCATTTTCTGACGTATATGAAGAGTATGTTCCTCGTCTAGTTCCTCGAGCTCCTCATACTTTCGGAAAGAGGGGGTGAGCGGATAGTTCTTCTACTCCATCTGCTACCAAGAAGTCTCGCCAGTCGAGTACTCGTCCAGGTACTCCAGTTGTAGTTAGCATGCTCTTAGGTGAGCATATTAATACGCTCTGTCCCTTTGCTGTTTGTTTTTATCTTTGACCAAGTACTTTTGTCATTTTTTAGTTGGCGCTATGGTTGCCTTGGTCGAGAGTGAGGAGGAAGAGGATGATGATGCTCCCCTCGTTACTCGTCGGTGAGTTCTTTTCTTGTTTTCCTATTGTTGAAACCCTCTTCTTATTTTGACTTTGGTCTTGTTCTCTTGTAGTAGGCGGTCATCTGGTCTGAGTTCTTCTAGGGCTCCAGCACCTGCCACGCCGCTCCTATTGTAGGGTGGTTCGAGTTCTTTTGGGGCTCCAGTACATGCCACGCCGCTCCTGTCGTAGGGTGGCGGTGACGTTTTTTCTACTGTGGTTCCCCCTGCGAGGTCTTCTTTTGGCTTTATGAAGAAGAAGATAGCTGAGTGAGTGAATTCTGGTTTTATTTCTTTGCTTCTGTTCTCCTTTTTTCTTATTCTTTTTTATGAGTTTCCTTGTTAACTTTTAGGTCTTTGTCTTCCCCGAGCCTCCAGTCGACTTCTTGTCAAACCTCTGGTGCGCCCTTACGTACCGAGTCTCAGGACTTGGAATGCACGGTCGCCGAGGTGGCTATGAGGGGGACGGAGTCTACAGCTACTGATTTGCCGGCTCCCGAGGTGACCGTGGCCATTGCGGCGGGTTCATGTGAGGGATTGGTCGTGGCTTCCTAGGAGATTGCCCTAGTCATGACTTCTTTGCCTCGGTCGGCTTCTCCCTCTCCTCTTCTTGCTCCTAGTGGTCTGCCTTTGGCTGATTACGTGGTGCAGCAATTTGATGCCACCCATCGACTGTCGAAGCTGACTGCCGCCTGAGGAAACTTGGCGACCTTCGTGACTTCTTTTGGGGAAAAGCTCCAGGTAAGTCTTTCTGTAGTTCTTTCTTTGGATGTTCATTTTTCTTCTGTCCTTATGTCTTGTTTTTCTCTCTCTTTTTGCTTAGTCTTTTTCTCATGATCATACCGGCTTCTTTTTCTCGTCTGAGAACGAGAAAAAGTTGTCTTCTGAGGTGAGTACTCTGAAGACAGAGCTTGACCTCTATCGGGCTGAGTTGGAGTCTGAGCATCAGACGCATCAGAATGAGGAGAAGGCTCTCCATGCCTAGGTAGTTGAGGCAGAGAAGCAGAGGGATGCAGCTGCCCAGGAGGCCTTAAAAACATGGAGGCCATGAAGAAAGAGTGCCATGGTATTGTGAGTTCTTTTTTTGCTTCCCTTTGTATTCAAATTCGCTTTTCTGCCGACTTGTGTTTCCTTGCTTGGTCTAGCTCTCCGAGTTGAAAAGCAGAAGCTCTTGGAGGGTATCGAGGAGATGAAGACACTCGTTCAAACTAGCTACAATAAGGCTGAGGAGGTAATTACTCAAGCTGAAGAAGAACTCGCGCTTGCTAAATTGATTAGGCGTGGAGCTGATAGAGATCTTGTGCAGGCCCAAAAGACCGTCGAAGACTTGACTGGCAAGTTGGCAACGGCTACTGAAAACTAGAAAGCTTTGTGGAAGTCTTTTCAGTCAGTAGTCGACCTTCTTTGGACTTCAGCAGACGATGGTCATTCTTGGGCTCAATTCATTCCCCAAGTGCCGACCTGTTTCCAGGAGTTCGTGAAGCGGTGTGCCCATCTTTGTACCAGGAACATTCTTGCCCAGGTCTAGGTTCTTTCTCCGGACTTCCCTTTGTCCAAGGTTGCTGATGAAGCTGAGAGCCAAGAGTACCTGGACGCTATTGAGAGGTTGGAGCCTAAGGTCGATGACTTAGCCAGGAAGATTGTAGATAATCTTAACATTGATGTTTCTTCTCCTGATGATAATGACTGATGTAATCGAGTAACAAAACACTATACTTGAAAACTAAATGGAGAATCTTTATTTTTTGCAGATGTCTTCTTTGTCTGTATTTCTTTGTCTCGTAAACAACTCGGCTTAGGTAAATCATTTTCTTGACAAACTTTCTTGATCTGTCGAGTGCTTGCCTGGCTTTCGTCTGTGACTTGTAAACAACTCGGTATAGATCATTGTCTTGACAAACTTTGTGTTCTTATTAATACTGAAAAGACTTAGGATATCTCCAGCTTCTTCTTCTTGGCTTAGCTCGGAGTGTGGTCAGCATCTGGTCCTATCTCTGGTTGCAAAAATATCCTAGGACCGGAAAGCCCCCGAGCACTTCATGGTAGAGCTCTGGAAGCCTCGTCTTGTTTTCTTCAAGTCTTGTTGAGCAGGAACAAGCATTGTCCGAGTGCTTTCTTGAGCAAAACCATGTAGCACTTCTTGGGATCTTCTAAGTGTAACCCTCGAGCCTCTTGCTATTTGGAATAAGGAGCTAGAGGGTCTTGTCTTGAAGTTGCTCTGATTTATGTTTAGGCTTAGTTTCTGTCGTTTTGCTTTTTGGTTTGGGTGTTAGCTTATTAGCTACCCTAATCGATGGGCTCAAGCATCTTTTCATCTCTTTTGCTCTTGGCCAGTATGCTCAGGTGTCTTTTCAGTCATTTTGCTTTTTGGTTCGGGTGTTAGCTTATTAGCTACCCTCATCGGCGGGCTCAAGCATGTTTTTAGCTCTTTTGCTCTCGGCCGGTATGCTTAGGTGTCTTTTCAGCCATTTTGCTTTTTTGTTCTCATTGGAAACAACTCGGGGAAAGCCATACTGAGACATATGTTTGTCGAGAAAGAACCATCTTTATTGATCATCAATATTGATAGGTCAAAATAGTACATATGTTGTTGATGAGCGCTATCTTTGTTGATCATGAACGTTGATCTCTTGTGGCTTGTATACATATTTTTCCCTTGAGTTGTTTTCATGCGTAGAATCTTTGTAGCTGACTGATGTGCCATGTATTGTTGACTTCTTTTCCATCTTCAGTTATCAACTTGTATGTGCCTGGTCCGATGACTTTTGTGACGATAAAAGGACCTTCCCATGGACTAAGTAGTTTATGGCGTCCGTCGGTTTTTTGTATTCTTCTTAGTACTAGGTCTCCAACTTGTAATGATTGAGACTGGTATTCTTGTTGTAATGGCATCTTAGTCCTTGGAGGTATCTTGCTAATTGAAGGGTAGCGTTTACTCTGACTTCTTCTGTGCTGTCGAGTTCTAATCTTTGGGTGTGTTCTGCTTCTCCTTCATCGTATTGTTCTATCCTTGGTGACGTCTAGATCAAGTCTACAGGTAGTACGGCTTCTGATCCGTAAACCAGGAAGAAAGGTGAGTATCCGGTGGAGTCCGTAGTCCCCATACAACCTTGGGTAATTCTTCAATCCATTTTGATCCATAGTCTACTTGTTCTTCATACAATCTTGGTTTTAATCTAGCTAGTATGAGTCTGTTTGCCCTTTCGACCTATCCGTTGGCCTCTGGATGTGCGACTAATGCGTAATCTATTCTGAAGCCGCAGTCTTGTGCCCAACTTTGGAATTATGTGGCTGTGAAGGGAGAACCCAAATCTGTGATGATTCAATTGGGCATGCTGAAGCGGTGCATAATGTCTTGGATGAACTCGACTGCTTTGGCTGCGCTGTATTTTGCGAGTGGTTTGAATTCAATCCACTTGGTGAACTTGTCAATTGCTACGAAGATGTACTCGAAGCCGCCTTTTGCTTTCTTGAGAGGTCCTACTTGATCTAGCCCCCAGCAGGAGAAAGGCCAAGCAGGTGGGATGTAGATGAGGTTGTGAGCTAGCACATGAGCTTGTCTTGCGAACAATTGACAACTTTTGCATCTTCTAACGAGTTCTTCTGCGTCTTTCAAAGCGGTTGGCCAGTAGAAACCGGTGCGGAATGCTTTGCCGACTAGTGTTCTTGAAGCGGCGTGATTTCGACAGCAACCTAAGTGTATTTCATCTAGGATCTCTTTGCCCTCTTCAAATGAGACGCATTTTAGGAGTACTCCTGATGATGCGACTCTTCTGTAGAGCTTGTCTCCCACTAGGACGTAATTCTTGCTTCTGCGAGCAACTCTGGTAGCTTCCTCTTTTTCCGCTGGCAACTTATTCTCTTTGATGTAATTGATAAAAACCTGGGTCCATGAAGTGGTGATTACCAAAATCTGGATGCCTTTAGCTGAGATTTCAGGGGTTATCTCACCGGGTTGTTTGATAGAGGGAGCTGATAACTCCTCTATGAATACACTGGGGGGGACCTTCGCCCTGTCTGATCCCAGCTTGGCGAGGACGTCTGCTGCAATATTAGAATCATGCAGGACGTGTAGAATTTCTAATCCTTGAAAATGTTTTTTGAGCTTTCATATTTCTACACAGTAAGCGCCCATGTTTTCTTTTGTAAAATCCCTATCTTTGTTGACTTGATTGATGACTACTGCTGAATCGTCGTATACGAGTAAACATTTAATTCTGAGGGTAATTGCCACTCGTAGCCTATGGATGAGGGCTTCGTATTCTGCTTCATTATTTGTAGCTTGCCATAGTATCTGAAGGACATACTTGAGTTGTTTTCCATCTGGAGAAATGAGTAGAATGCCTGCACCGGCTCCACCTAGCTTGAGTGATCCATCAAAGTACATCTTCCAGTGATCAAGGATGGTATTTGACATAGGTTGTTGAATTTCTGTCCACTCGGCAACAAAATCAGCCAGGGCTTGAGATTTAATTGCCTTCCATGGGGTGAAATCGACATTGAGAGCACCAAGTTCAACTACCCACTTAGATAGGCTCCCTGTTGCGTCTCTGTTGTGTAGGATGTCTCCGAGTGGGAAATCTGTTACCATGGTAATCTTGTGGCTTTCAAAATAGTGGCGAAGCTTGCGTGAAGTGATCAGGAGGGCGTAGAGTAGTTTTTGCACGTGCGGGTACCGGATTTTTGATTCTGACAGTACTTCGCTGATGCAGTATACGGGGCATTGTACTTTATATACACGCCCTTCTTCTTCTCTTTCTATGACAATCGCAGTGATGATCACAGTAGAAGTTGCCACAATGTACAGCATCATGTCTTCGTATTTCTTCAGAGGTGTGAGAACGGGTGAGGATGTGAGATATGCCTTGAGCTTCTTGAAAGCTTCGTTGGCTTCTTCTGTCCACTCGAACTTGTCTGTCTTCTTTAGCAATTTAAAGAAAGGTAACCCTTTTTCACCCAGTCTTGATATGAAACGATTGAGGGCCGCCATACAACCTGTTAGTTTCTGCACATCTTTGACACTTCGAGGAGGGCCCATCTCTGTTATGGCTCGAATCTACTTGGCGCTTGCTTCGATTCCACGATGACTGACCAAGAATCCGAGTAGTTGTCCTGAAGAAACTCTGAATACACATTTGTTTGGATTCAGTTTCCACCTCCATCTTTTCAGGTTTTCGAAGGTTTGCTTTAGGTCTTGAATGAGTGTATCCGGGTTCTTTGTTTTTACTACTACGTCATCCACATATGCTTCTATGTTTTCACCGATCTGATCATCGAGGCACATTTGGATAGCTCTTTGGTAAGTGGCACCAGCGTTCTTGAGTCCAAATGACATGGTTTTGTAGCAGTAGGCACCGAATGGAGTGATGAAAGATGTCTTGCTCTGGTCTTGTTCCTTTAATGCAATCTGGTGATATCTTGAATAGCAATCAAGGAAGGATAATAGGGTAGATCCTGCTGTTGAATCAACTATCTGATCAATCTGTGGTAGCCCGAACGGATCTTTCGGGCAGTGTTTGTTGAGGTCTGTGTAGTCGACACACATGCGCCACTCGTCCGTATTCTTTTTCTATACTAGAACTAGGTTTGCTAGCTAATCTGGATGGAGGATTTCTCTGATGAATCTGGCTGCCATTAGTTTTGTAATTTCTTTTTTAATTGCTGCCTTCTTGTCGGGTGAGAATCGTCGTAGTCATTGCTTCACAGGCTTGGAGCCTTCATTGATATCAATTCTGTGCTCAGCCAACTCCCTTGGGACCCCTGGTGAAGCGACCTGATTTCCACGAAGGGAAATCCACAGAGTCGAAGTGTAATAAGACCATTGTAGATCATATTACTCAAATTCTAGTCGAATACCACATCCATACAACGATAATATCAGAGTACAGACAGTGCGGAATTACATAATTTATTACATCGCCACATTGGCGGAATCAAAAGTAGCATTCATTCAGAATAGCTTGAAGATAAGATCACCAACTCGAGCGTAGGCACGAACCCCTCAACCATCAAACTCCTCGGAGCCATACTCCTCAGCAGAACCTGTGTGCCAAAATGTATCAGTATGATTTGTACTGGCCAGTCCCACCCTATGAGCATTGCTTTGTGGAAATTAGATGCAAGTTGGATATAATCAAAAGGAACTTATAAGGCTGGGGTTTCCTATGTATTAGCATATCAAGTATATAATAGTATAGTCAAGTTTTAACACCATTTCCACACACATTCCGCCCCATTCCCATCCAGAGCCAGGTTTCGATCCTAGGATCAATATACCACCATCTCCATGTCATCACCACAGCATCACAATACCATCGCTCAGTCGATAGGCCAACTCTCTCTCGGCACTGTCTCATGGCCCATAGCCCCTGGCTACGACCGACACTCTCTCACGGGGGAAGAAGAGAGGGACTCATCTCATTATCTAGTTTAAGCAAAACCTAGGAAAGGTCCATAGCCGACAAGTCGGCACATGTATCGATCGATCAGCCATACACTCTGCAGAGGTTTTACATAACCACAAGATCTGCCTTCTTCGCTGACCGTCGTCAACTGGGCTCATTATGGCCGCTTGCTAGCCTAGGATAATGCCACTCTACCATTCAGCCCTGGTACACCCCATGTCTAGTCTGGGGTGGCTGAAACTGTGAGTCATGAACCGGGTCCACAAGGTCTCTATGAAGTCTCAGAAGGGTGTGGGGGAAATCCTCCGTGCCCCGTACCTCCTTACACTGTCCGCTATCAACCTAGCTGTAGTGGCAATATCCTACCGAGTAGTCTGGCCGTCCCGCACCATATAGGGCAAGTGGTACGTAAGGCTTCCCGGTGAATCTAAGTACTAGTAAGTCCTTAGGGATGACCAAGCCAGAATGTCTTCATCAGGGTTTCCATTTACCGTGCCACCATAGCACCTCCACCCCGGGCTCCTCCCATCACAGGTTCACACCCAGGACCACCTCATATACTATTTACCCACCATAGGTATCCATTTCCAGGGGTGCCCAGGTAGCACCACATGGCAAGACTTGCCCCAGGCTCGTCGTATACTCCAACTTGGTCGACACAACCCTCACCCTCCACACACCCAAGTCACACATGCAGCACTCTCCCCATAGTCCAGATAACACCAGTTTCCACCACGCGTTTAGTGTAAGCGTAGTAGAAGTATAAGTAATGAAATATATAGCAGTAAGCATGTGTCTAACCTAATAGCAGGGTATGCAGGGGTAAGGTTGTGTCAAGGTAAAGGCCTTCATGTAAGCATACTACCATGCAAGTCCTATCATAGTATGACCATAGCAGTAAAGTAAAGCAATAGCAGTTCTATATTAGTCATGCATAATAGGTGCTACGAGATTAGGTGGGATGTGGCACCTTCAGTGTAGTCATCTCCGTTCTCCTCACGGTACTCACGATCCTCGTCCGTCTAGTTCTCCTCCGAGTCTACAACGATCGTATTATAGTTGCGTTAGCGATGTCTATAGAATAGCACAAAGAAGCAATGAAAATTCAAAAGAGCCAAATGCACTCAAACATGGGTTCATTGCGTAAAGCTCGATTTTAGATGAATTTTGGTCCTGGTTTCGTATTTTTCTGAGGTCATATGAATTAGTTATGAATTTCCAAAGTTTAAATCATCTCTGAAAATGGCAAAAGGCTGAATTAATCCTGGGCTGACACGTGTCATGCTGTGACTGGTCCACGTGGCGTGCTGACGTTAGCATGACATCATTGGCTCAGCTCTGAGCTGACAAGTGGGGTCCTGCTGACGTCATCTTGACGTCAGCATGACGTCCGCAACGTCATCGTTCTGACAGGTGGGTCCAGAGGCTCTTGAGTCACTGACATGTGGGTCCGGTCAAAGTCAACGTCAAGTCAACGGGCGAGTCAATGGTCAACGGTTTGTAGTCACTGACGTGTGGGGCCAGGGCTGCTGACGTCAGCAGCTGACATCATCGTGACATCAGCATGGCGTCACCTCGGCTGTGTGGTTACGGATAGGTGGGACCCGCGTGACGTCGTCATGACGTCACTCACTGACGAGTGGGTCTAGAGTCTCTGTGTTGCTGACATGTGGGGCCAGGTCAACTGTCAACGTTGACCGGTCAACGCGGATCAGGTTTGAACTAGGCCGGTTGGGCCTGGATTTGGGCTGGGCCAGCCCGGACATGTGGCAAGCTGTGGCGCTGCCACATCGTAGCCATGGGCTCCCACTAGGCTTCGTCTACCGTGCGGCCCGCACTATGTGGCCCATGGTGAATTCAGGTTCACGGTCCATGGACCGTTGGCTAGTCTATGGTGGACCGAGTCCACCATCTTTCCCTTTCGGCTTGGCTCACGTGCACCGAGTGCAGGTGCGTGCGGCCAATGAGGGGAGGACTCTGCTTCCATCCCCGGCGCGCTCCTGCCGGTGATGTGCTCGCTGGTGTGGTCCTACGGCAGCGCTGGCATCCAATTAAGGTGGGGGAAAGCTTTGCCAGGCCCCGGTGAGTATGGTGGTAGGGTCACGGTGGCGGCCAGGGCTTCCCAGGGCGTTGGACACAGTGGTCGGTGGCTCGACGGTGCTTGCCGGTGGTGAGGTCATGCATGTAGGCTCCTTGGTGGCTCGGTTGGGAGGATATGGGCTTCTGCAGATCCGTGGGGGCACGGCGAGGGCGTCCAGGGACTCAAGGCAGGGCTTCGGGTCCCCATGTGGCCGGTAGGGGCTCCACAGCATCCACGGTGGCATGGTGGCGACGGCGAGGCACGCAGGAGCACTACAGGGCGCCAATGGGGCGGTCTCGGCATGGTCGTGGATGTGCGTATGAGTGCGTGTGTACCCAGAGGCCGGAGACGGCCTTGGCCTATGCGCTCCCGGTGTGGAGCGCCATGGCCGAAACAGCGAAGTCCGGCGGCGAGTAGGGGAAAGACCGGGGCTCACCATTGGTGTCGTGGGAGATAGGATGGTGGTGCAGTGGCAGGTTGTGGCAGTGTAGAGATGAAGCCGTGTAGTGCCAAGCAGCAGCGTCGACATGCTTGGTCAGGGCGACGTCCTCCGCTCCGGTGGCACCGGCGACATCGCGCGGCTTCAGCGCTCCCCCTTCTTCTTCCTCTTCTCCCTCTTCTCTCTTGGCTCGGGTGCACAGTGGATGGCCACAAAGTGGCGGCGGGGCGATGAGAGAGCTCAGGGGCTCCCGAGGCCAGGGCTTTTATAGCCGAGCTCCATGGCACCCATGGTGGACAGCGATCGAGCGGTGGAGGCGCGTGCATTGCATCCAACGGCCCGCGCATGGTTGCGTAGGCGCGGCGCAAGGGGACAGGGTCATGCTCCTAGCATGACCCCTAGCCCGCACCTGCCATGCTAGTTGGGGCTTGGTCGGAGGAGTGTTCGGCATGGGGAGGAAGACGACACTATGGCTAGGGGGTGGCCAACGTGTGGGGCCCGTGCGGCAGCGACATCAGGCGAAGCAGACGAGTGCATGGGTGTGGGCGGCGTGCTGGGCCGGCTCATGGGCCGCGTGCGCGCGTGCTAGGTGGAAGGCGAGCGCGGTTGGGCTGGCTGGGCCGCGAAGCCAAGCAGGCCGAGGCGGCTTGCGAGGCCTCCCTCTTCTTTTTCTTTTTCTATTTTGTTTTTCTTCTTCTTCGTTTTGAATTCAAATTTTTTTTAGAATTCGAATTCAGATCTGGTGGAGTTTTTGTTATACAAAAATGGAAATAATTTTCTCTTTAAGCATTTATTCTTTGGTTTGAGTAATAATTACTTTATGGTTTATGTCTTCAAAGGAGTTGTTAAGCATTACATAAAGCAAATGAAAATCCAAATCACCAGTGCTATTAATGTGCATGCAAGGTTCATTTAGCTAGGGAACTTAAATCACTTGTTTATGCCAAGAGTTATGCCATGCTTATGTGTTGACTTAGGTTGGGGTTAGACCTAATGCATCTCTTAGGTTGGGTTTCTATACATGACACTCATCAACACATGGGAGTTTTAAGAAAAATTTTGTAGTTGTGATTTTTGGTATATGGATTTTTGGGTTGTTACAGTCCTACCCCCTTAACAGAATCTTGTCCCCGAGATTAAAGCATAACGTACTCTTCAAAGAGGTAAGGATATCGTAGCCAGAGGTCAGACTCCTTCTGCCATGTTGCTTCTCTCTCTGTGATTGCTCCATTGGATCTTGCATATAGGAATAGTTTTGTTTCGGGTCTCTTTGGTATCTCTTCCTAGAATTTTGATAGGATGTTCTTTATACTCGAGAGTGTCTTGAATGTCAAGTGTATCAGTTGGAACTACTTCATCGGGCACTCTCAAACACTTGCGTAGCTATGAGACATGGAACATAGGATGTACACCCGCCAATTCCTTAGGTAGCTCAAGTTTGTAGGCGAGCTTTCCAATCCTTTTGCAAATCTTGTGTGGGCCAACAAATCTAGGGGCAAGCTTTCCTTTCACATGGAATCTGACAGTTCCACGTAGCAAGGATACCTTGAGATAGACAAAATCTCCCACATAGAACTCAAGTTCTCTTCTTCTTTTGTCAGCGTAGCTCTTGTATCGACTTTGGGCAATTATCAAGTTCTCCTTTACTTGAGCAACTCCTTCTTTGGCATCTTGAATCTTAGCGGAGTCAAAGAATGATCTTTCTCTCGGTTGGGACCACATCAAAGGTGTCTTACAAGGTTTGCCATACAGAGCTTCAAATGGCGACATCTTGATACTGGCTTGGTAGCTGTTGTTGTAAGAGAACTCTGCATAGGGTAAGCATTTCTCCCAATCAGAGCCATAATTCAGTACACTAGCACGAAGCATGTCTTCTAAGATCTGATTTACTCGTTCTGTCTGTCCATCTGTCTGTGGGTGATAAGCGGTACTGAAATCAAGTTTGGTTCCAATGGACTTGTGCAGGGCTTCCTAGAATCAGGACACAAACTGAGGGCCACGATCAGATACAATACTAGAGGGAGCTCCATGTAGTCTGAGAATATGCTCAACATATAGATCTGCTAATTTTTCGGCATCGGTCTTGGTCTTAACTGGTATGAAGTGAGCAATCTTGGTCAAACGATCAACAATCACCCAGATGGAATCATTGCCTTTCTGTGATCGGGGCAATCCAACTATGAAATCCATGGATATGCTCTCCCATTTCCACTCAGGAATGTCAAGAGGCTTCAGCAATCCTGCAGGCCTTTGATGTTTAGCCTTGACTCTATTATAGGTGTCACACCGTGCCACATGTCCTGCAATGTCTATCTTCATGCCTTTCCACCAAAAGTGTTTCTTCAAGTCTTGATACATCTTTGAACCTCCAGGGTGAATACAGTACTTGGAATTATGAGCTTCTGATAGAATTTCCTCTCGTAGCACTGGGTTAGATGGAACACAGATTCTATTCTTGAACCAGATGGTTCCTTGTCCATCTTCCTGGTGGTTGGTCTTGTAGCCTAGTTTCATCAGACCATGGAGATATTCGATCTCTTCACAACTTTTCTGAGCTTGGCGGATGTGATCTGTGAGATCATACTGTATGCGGAGCTCATTCAACAAGCCATGCGGTAGTATCTCTAGTTGGAAATCATTGATCTCTTCCTTGAGCTCTGGTGGTACGGATTCAGTGATCAAAGTGTGATAGTAACTCTTATGACTAAGAGCATCTGCGACTACATTAGCCATTCCCGGATGATAGTGAATTTCCAGGTTATAATCCTTGATCAACTCTAGCCATCGATGTTGCCTCATATTCAAATCTTCTTGAGTGAAAAAGTACTTCAAGCTCTTGTGATCGGTGTAGATGTCACACTAGTTGCCTATCAAGTAGTGTCTCCAGATCTTCAAGGCATGCACAACTGCTGCTAACTCAAGATCATGAGTAGGGTAACGGTTCTCATGTTCTTTCAACTGTCGAGAAGCATAAGCTATCATTCTTTAACCTTGCATCAATACACAGCCAAGTCCTTGATGGGATGCATCACAATAGACCACGAAATCTTTGCTGATATCAGGCAATGCTAGTACAGGAGTTGTGGTAAGCTTCTGTTTCAGTTCTTGGAAGCTTTGTTCGCACGCGGGCGTCCATTCAAACTCCTTAGTCTTCTTCAGAAGGTTGGTCATTGTACGGGCTATCTTGGAGAAGTTCTTAATGAATCGGCGATAATATCCAGCCAATCCCAAGAAACTTCTGACTTCTATCACATTACGGGGTTGACCCCACTCTTTTATAGCTTCAATCTTGGCCGGGTCAACTACGACACCTTCAACTGATAGTACATGGCCTAAGAAGGCAACTTCCTGTAGTCACAATTCGCATTTACTGAACTTTGCGTAGAGCTGATGTTGGGCTAGTTTTTCCAGTATAGTTCTTAGATGATGTTCATGTTCTTCAGCAGTGGATGAATAGACAAGGATGTCATCAATGAATACTACCACGAACTTATCCAGATCATCCATGAAAACCTTATTCATCATGTTCATGAAGTATGCGGGAGCATTCGTGAGTCCTAAGGACACCACGGTGAACTCAAACTGCCCATACCTAGTCACAAAAGCTGTCTTCGAGATGTCACTCTCGAATCTTCATCTGATGATAGCCAGATCTAAGATCAATCTTGGAGAAATACTTGGCACCTCGAAGCTAATCCAGTAGATCATCGATTCTTGGTAGGGGGTACTTGTTCTTGATGGTGACTGCGTTGAAGTTCCGGTAATCAATGCACATTCTCATTGAGCCATCCTTGTTCTTAACAAACAGAATAGGGGATCCCTAGGGTGAAGCACTGCATCTGATATATCCCTTCGAGATGAGCTCATCAAGCTATTTCTTGAGCTCGGCCAGTTCATCAACTAACATGCGATAGGGTCTCTTGGCAATCGGTCCTGTTCCTGGCAAAAGATCAATGATGAACTCTACATCACGGTCTAGTGGCATGCCCGGTAATTCTTCAGGGAATACATCGGGATAGTCTCTGACCATAGGCACATCATGAACTGTCTTCTCCTCTTTCTGTGATTCTGAACTGGTTTTAAGGGCACACAAGATAGAGGTGGACTTTCTGGACTGGGGTTCACATCTAATGACTTGGCCTGATGGGTGGGTCACTTGGACGTATCTAGGTGAACATGATATAATACCTCGGTGAATGGTTAGCTAATCCATACCTAAGATGACATCTAGGTTTGTGGAAGGTAACAGGGTTAGGTCAGCTTTAAAGATAAGACCCTCAATGGTAAGACTCACTCCCTTACAGATGTGGGTGCATTTTAGGTCTCCTAAAGGTGAGCTGGTGATGATAGGCTTTCTATGTGGGGTTACAGGCAGGTCATGCTCTCGTGCAAACTTGGATGATATGTAAGAACAAGTTGCTCCAGAGTCAAATAGAACTGATGTAGTATTGCCATTAACTAAAAACATACCATACACCATGTCAGGGGCAGCCTGTGCTTCCTTGGCATCTAGATGGTTGAGACATCCTCGGGTAGCAGATCCCTTGAACTGAGACTTCTGAGTAACTGAGTTCTATGGGCACTCAACGGCCTTGTGACCTGGTTGGCCACAAGCGAAGCAGGTGAAAGGCATACCACCTATACGGGTTGGCGCGGGTGCCTTCCAGTTTCCAGTGCTTGGTACAGAGCGGTTCTGTGCTAGGCATTCATTCATAGAGCGGAAATGGTTGAAACGGTCCTGAGTGTTGCGGTCCTGAGCATAATGGTCCTGGGTGTAACGATCCTAAGCAGGGCGGGAGTATTTGGTGGTGTAGCCTCCACTACCCCTACTTGATCCAGGGTTGTCATCCCTGTTGTGGCGAGAGTGTTCCCTGGATGGTGCATCTCTGCAGAACCTCTTGCGATCATGGCCACGGAGAGACTCCTCAGGCTTACGCTTCCTCTCCCTATACTCTTCTCTAGCTTCAGCATGGTCCTTCTCAATCTGGATGCAGCGATCCACCAGAGCACGCAATGTGTTACTCTCAATATCGCCAAACTTCAGCTTGATGTGCGGGTTAAGTCCTTTGCGGTAATAGTACAGCTTCTCCTTCTCAGAGTTCACAACATAGGAAGGTGCATAGCGAAGAAGATTGGTAAACGAGTAGTGTACTCAGTCACCCTGTCCTTTCCCATCTTGATGTTGTGGAACTCCTTAGCTTTGGCCTCCATGATACCCTTGGGAATGTGATACTCAGTGAATGCTTCGGCGAACTCATCCCACAAGATGTTAGCAGGGTCCTCATGGGAATCACTGAAACTATCCCACCAGGCGCGTGCTGCACCTGTGAGCTGGTGTGTGGCAGCTCCAACACACTCATCATTGGTGAAAGTAGTGAGGTCAAGCTTCTTCTCCATCTCCTTGAGCCAGTCATCAGCCACAAGCGGGTCAGGGTCAGTGCCATCATAGGTAGGTGGCCTTAGCTTCAGAAATCCTTCTAGCTTCCTTTGGAAGTCATTCTGCTGACCTCCCTAGCAATGGTTTGCTCCATTAATAAGGGCTGCAAGAAGTTGGGTCTGTTGTACCATCACTTCTGCTAGGTTCGCTGGTGGTGGTTGCGGAAGGTTCTCCTCAGGCGGCGGGGTATTCTCCAGGTTGAAGGGTATCCCTCCACGTCCACGGCCATGGCCACGGCCACGGTTGTTGCCACCACGCCCCCCATTTGGTTCGACTAGTTCAGGGGTGGGCGCACGTCCATGGTTCATTAGATGATTAGATCGGCGGTTCGGCATCTGCAACACGGATCATAGAAATTTTAGTGCTTGTGCCATAAGTGCTTATAATTTAGTATGATTACTTGATTTTTGATGATTTAAAGAAAATCATTTATACTATCCAACACTCATTACAAAGAAGCAATAAGATCCATAAGATGCAATAAGATCCAAAACATTCATTACATGGGTTTTATTACATAGCATCATCTCCAGTAGCTACACTTGGAGACTCACGAGAATTGTACTACGCATAGTGTCTCATATTACATCTCAAAAGGGGTACATCATGGGGTACAACCTATGGAAGCCACTGACATGACTCATGACCATGTAGGGTCATCTACTCTAACTCATACACTGTAGCTAGGATACGATTGTTCTCGATCTCGATCTCCTCGTCTGACTTGTGAAGTCGGGACACGTACTTCAAGGCCTCGGTGAGCTCCTCAGTAGGCTTGGCTCCAGGTAGGGTTGGGCAGGCATCTAGGTTGAGGCAAGTTGGGGCTAACTCAAACTCCTCTATCCTAGGCTTCGTCTTGCTATGAATCTCCTTGGGTAGCTGATCCCACATACCCTTCATCTCCCTGAGGCATTTCTTGTCAGACTTCTGCCAAGCCTGCCATGTCCTCTCACACTTGTCCTGTAGGTACTCGTTCTGCCTAAGTGCCTCGATCAGGTGACCCTGGTTGCGAATGGCCTTCTTCCTGAACTCCTCTAAATCTTGAGTCATGGTCTTGTTTTGAGATTGGATTTTTAGCATATCAATTCCCTTGGTCCTTTCTCTGTCTCCTCTACGGTTGAACTCGGCCTTCTTGTCGTCCAACTCTCTCTGCAACTCCAAGACCTTGCTGTCGAGGTAGCAGTTCCTGTTGCCTAGGTCGGCGGCTTTGTCCTGTAAGTCAGCAACCTTGGCTCTATGGACTTCTTCATGACGGTTGAGCTCGTCCTGTAGCTTGGCAACTGTCTCTAGTAGATTAGCTCGCTCCTGTGCTCCCTGCGAGTCTCGCTCCTGGTACTCCCACAGAAGGGCCTAGCCCTGATGTCTCCTCTGCTCTAGCTGGGTCATGTACCTGTCCTGCTCCAATATGTGGATAGCCGAGACGTGAAGGCATCTATCCTCCTCGGCAAGGATAACTCTGACGGCTACGAAACTCTGATCACTGGGGGTAAGGCTAAGGTAGAGGGCCTAGGGAAGTAGATGGAACTCTGTCATCTTTAGGTGCTCGTAGTGGTCCCTCATCACTCTGCAAAGTGCCTTGTGTGAGATAGCTTGTAATCCCTCCTCGACTATGTCCTCTATAGTCAACTTGGTGAAAGCTAGGACATAAGGTAAGGTAGTGCTAGCTAGGAACTCAACTGAGGTGACAACCGGTCCTTCGATTCCTCCTTCCTAAGCTGGCTTCCTAGTGCAGGTGACCTTGATAAGCTCATCGGGGACTCCTAATGTGACGAGAACTCGGCAGAGGGTTTGTGCAAAACCCCCGAGCTCACGTAGGTCGAAGGTAAGCTTGGCGTGGTCCAGAGGCAGTGGTCCTAGAGGCGGCTAGTCGATGTTTGTTGCCATCTGCATGTTTTAAGGAACAGGTGTTAGAAGGTCAACAATAGAGAAGCCTTGCATAAAAGTAAATGCAGGGTCGGTATATAACCGAAAGAAGGGTTGTTCACGTTCTATTCTATCATCCATTTCTAAGGGTTCCGTCCTATGGTCAAGTATGGCTCTGATACCAACTGAAGCGACCTGATTTCCACGAAGGGAAATCCACAGAGTCGAAGTGTAATAAGACCGTTGTAGATCATATTACCCAAATTCCAGTCGAATACCACATCCATACAACGAAAATATCAGAGTACAGATAGTGCGGAATTACATAATTTATTACATCACCGCATTGGCTGAATCAAAAGTAGCATTCATTCAGAACAGCTTGAAGATAAGATCGCCAACTCGAGCGTAGGCACGAACCCCTCAACCGTCAAACTCCTCGGAGCCATACTCCTCAGCAGAACCTGTGTGCCAAAATGTATCAGTACGATTTGTACTGGCCACTCCCACCCTATGAGCATTGCTTTGTGGAAATTGGATGCAAGTTGGATATAATCAAAAGGAACCTATAAGGCTGGGGTTTCCTATGTATTAGCATATCAAGTATATAATAGTATAGTCAAGTTTTAACACCATTTCCACACACATTCCGCCCCATTCCCATCCAGAGCCAGGTTTCGATCCTAGGATCAATATACCACCATCTCCATGTCATCACCACAGCATCACAATACCATCGCTCAGTCGACAGGCCAACTCCCTCTCGGCACTGTCTCATGGCCCGTAGCCCCTGGCTATGATCGACACTCTCTCACGGGGGAAGAAGAGAGGGACTCATCTCATTATCTAGTTTAAGCGAAACCCAGGAAAGGTCCATAGCCGACAAGTCGGCACATGTATCGATCAATCAACCATACACTCTATAGAGGTTTTACATAACCACAAGATCTACCTTCTTCGCTGACCATCGTCAACTGGGCTGATTCCGGCCGCTTGCTAGCCTAGGATAATGCCACTCTACCATTCAGCCCTGGTACACCCCATGTCTAGTCTAGGGTGGCTGAAACTGTGAGTCATGAACTGGGTCCACAAGGTCTCCATGAAGTCTCGGAAGGGTGTGGGGGAAATCCTCTACGCCCCGTACCTCCTTACACTGTCCGCTATCAACCTAGCAGTAGTGGCAATATCCTACCAAGTAGTCCGGCCGTCCCGCACCAAATAGGGCGAGTGGTACGTAAGGCTTCCTAATGAATCTGAGTACTAGTAAGTCCTTAGGGATGACCAAGCCAGAATGTCTTCATCAGGGTTTCCATTTACCGTGCCACCACAGCACCTCCACCCTGGGCTCCTCCTATCATAGGTTCACACCCAGGACCACCTCATATACCATTTACCCACCATAGGTATCCATTTCCAGGGGTGCCTAGGTAGCACCACATGGCAAGACTTGCCCTAGGCTCATCATATACTCCAACTTGGTCGACACAACCCTCACCCTCCACACACCCAAGTCACACACACAGCACTCTCCCCATAGTCCAGATAACACCAGTTTCCACCACGCGTGTAGTGTAAGCGTAGTAGAAGTATAAGTAATGAAATATATAGCAGTAAGCGTGTGTCTAGCCTAATAGCAGGGTATGCAGGGGTAAGGTTGTGTCAAGGTAAAGGCCTTCAAGTAAGCATACTACCATGCAAGTCCTATCATAGTATGACCGTAGCAGTAAAGTAAAGCAATAGCAGTTCTATATTAGCCATGCATAATAGGTGCTATGAGATTGGGTGGGATGTGGCACCTTCAGTGTAGTCGTCTCTATTCTCCTCATAGTACTCATGATCCTCGTCCGTCTGGTTCTCCTCCGAGTCTGCAACGATCGTATTATAGTCGCGTTAGCGACGTCTATAGAATAGCACAAAGAAGCAATAAATATTCAAAAGAGCCAAATGCACTCAAACATGGGTTCATTGTGTAAAGCTCGATTTTAGATGAATTTTGGTCCTGGTTTCGTATTTTTCTGAGGTCATATGAATTAGTTATGAATTTCCGAAGTTTAAATCATCTCTGAAAATGGCAAAAGGCTGAATTAATCCTGCGCTGACACGTGTCACGCTGTGACTGGTCCACGTGGCGTGCTGACATCAGCATGACATCATCGGCTCGGCTCTGAGCTGACAAGTGGGGTCCAGCTGACGTCATCTTGACATCAGCATGATGTCAGCAACGTCATCGTTCTGACAGGTGGGTCCAGAGGCTCTTGAGTCACTGACATGTGGGGCCGGTCAAAGTCAACGTCAAGTCCATGGGCGAGTCAATAGTCAATGGTTTGTAGTCACTGACGTGTGGGGCCAGGGCTGCTGACGTTAGCAGCTGACATCATCGTGACGTTAGCATGACGTCACCTCGGCTGTGGTTACGGACAGGTGGGACCCGCGTGATGTCGTCATGACATCAGCATGACTTCACTCACTGACAAGTGGGTCTAGAGTCTCTGTGTCACTGACATGTGGGGCCAGGTCAACTGTCAACGTTGACCAGTCAACGGTCAACGCGGATCGGGTCCGAACTGGGTCGGTTGGGCCTGGATTTGGGCTGGGCCGGCCCGGACACGTGGCAAGCTGTGGCGCTGCCACGTCGTAGCCATGGGCTCCCACTAGGCTTTGTCTACCGTGCGGCCCGCACTGTGTGGCCCACGGTGAACTTAGGTTCATGGTCCATGGACCGTTGGCTGGTCTACGGTGGACCGAGTCCACCGTCTTTCCCTTTCGGCTTGGCTCACGTGCACCGAGTGCAAGCGCGTGCGGCCGGTGAGGGGAGGACTCTGCTTTCGTCCCTAGCGTGCTCCCGCCGGTGATGTGCTCGCCGGTGTGGTCCTATGGTGGCGCTCACATCCACTTAAGGTGGGGGAAAGCTTTCCCAGGGCCCGGTGAGTATGGTGGTAGGGTCACGGTGGCGGCCAGGGCTTCCCAGGGCGTTGGCCATGGTGGTCGGCGGCTCGGCGGTGCTTGCCGATGGTGAGGTCGCGCATGTAGGCTCCCTGGTGGCTCGGTTGGGTGGATATGGGCTTCTGTGGATCCGTGGGGGCACGGCGAGGGCGTCCAGGGACTCAAGGCAGGGCTTCGGGTCCCCATGTGGCCGGTAGGGGCTCCACGGCATCCACGGTGGCATGGTGGGGACGGCGAGGAATGCAGGAGCACTACAGGGCACCGGTGGGGTAGTCTCGGCGTGGTCGTGGATGTGCGCGTGAGTGCGTGTGTACCCAAAGGCCGGAGACGGCCTTGGCCTACGCGCACCCGGTGTGGAGCGCCATGGCCAAAACAGCGAAGTCCAGCGGCGAGCAGGGGAAAGACCAGGGCTCACCATTGGTGTTGTGGGAGGTAGGATGGCGGTGTAGTGGTGGGTCGTGGCCGTGTAGAGACGAAGTCATGCAGTGCCGATGTAACACCTCTGGTGTTTGACCTAATACTAAAATGTGACATGTCATCATGTGCATTGCAAAGCATTCATATAGTATAAAGTTTTGAATGCATTCACTAAATAAGGTTTATTTCATAATGTTGTTATTTCATGAGATGTGTTTCAAAAACCCTAAATACAGATCATGACCACAAGGGTCAAATTTCATGTGTTCATGTGGGGCCATGTGTCATTTGACTCAAATAACCCTAATGGGCCATGTTACTGGTCAAAAATCAAAATCTAAGTAAAAGGAAGACAAATCAAATTTGAATTCACATTCAAATTATAAAAGTCCTTTTTGCCCCTTTTGACTAATTCAAAATCCATGAGGAATTTGGGGTTGAGGCAAAAAGCAAAGTTGGAGATTGTTTTATAAGGATCAACTTTGGTATTCAAAGTTTTTCAAGTTTACATACAAAATTTGGAGTAATTTTGAAATGATTCAAATCTTTAAATGTACCCCAAATGTGAAATTCAAAATGGAGGTAGAATTTGAAAATGTTTCTTAAATCAAAGTTGTAGTACTTGAAAAGTTGAGCAACTTTCATTTTTGGAGATTTTCAACTTCTTTAGAAGATTTGAGAGTAATTTGAGAAATGGACGCAATGGCAGTTTTGTAAATTTTTCAAAATTTCACCTCCACCTCACTGCTCACCGCCGTCGACACGCAGTCAGCTTGCCGCCGCCCTTCTTCGCCGCTTTCACGCGCGGTGACACGCCGTTGTCACCGTGGCGAGTTCGCCCGTGCGTTGGCGACACCGTACGCCTCCTTCCGGGCTATAAATAGCCACCGTCGTCGCCGTCGCTCCCATTTCTTCCCTCTGCTCTGCTCCGCCACCGCATAGCTCCGCCGCTCGCCGTTGGTCTCGTCGAGCCGCGTCAGTCGTTCCCAGCTACGTCAACGTGATCGCATTGGTCTTGCGCTCCTCCTCGACTTACTCACGTCGCTGGTGTTGGCCGGAATCGCCCGGCGTAACCCATCTTCCCCGTGACCGGTCGGAGCTCCGCCGCGACTGCCTCACCGTGGCCAGGCTGCTCCAGACCATCTCCGGCTGCACCGAGTCCGCCATCGTGATCGCAGTAAGCTCCTGAACGTGTTTATCACTTCGCTTCAGTCCCTACTGTACCATCACCGTGTTTACGCCGTTCACCGACGTGCTCCGCCCGCCATGCCCGGTGTGGAGGTGCCTCCGGTGCACCTTATTCCGTTCTGATAGCCGAGTTCGATTCGTAGGAAGTAGAAGATCATGTAGGAGCAATCCGTAGCGTCGGAGAGTCACCACCGGCGCGTTTTGCTGGCCGGAGCTGGCCGCGCCGCCGTGCCTTGCTCGCTGTCGCTGACGCGTGGGGTCAGGCTGTCAGTGATGCTGAGGAAGAAGAACAGTGAGCCTTGATTATTTTCTGATTTTGAATAGTGCAGAGATTTGGCAATTTTGTAGGAATTTATTTACACATTCAAAAATTCTGAAAATTTTTGTGTAGCTTCTGTACATGTTCTAGTATGATTTAAAAATTTGAAACTTGGAATTTGAATAAATTTTTAATGTTCAAATATTTGGTCCATTAATTGAAAAATGCAATTTCCATGATTTTTGTAGGTCACTATATAACTCCAAAAATTATGAAATTTATTTTGGTACACTAATTTATCATGAGGAAGCTTACATAAAAATTTGAGCTTAATTGGACAAAGTTTATTTTATACCTAATATAGACTTAAGTATTTAATTAATTATTCATTTAATCAATGTTTAATCAATTAAGATTTGTTTGACTTTAGATTTGATTGTTGACCTTGGGTCATTAACTTATAATGATCCTTAGAACTTTAATTAGTATTTGAACTAATATCTAATCTGTAATTAGTAAATCTTAATGACATTTCATGTGATAACAAAAGTCATTAATAAGTTAACTCGTCGAAACCCTAAGTGTTGATTAGTGTTGGATCTTGTTTTGGTCATGTTTTGTGACTAGTAGGGTTCCAAGATCCATTAGGTCAAGTCAAGTGTGTGTTTCTTAATGATAGGGTTACAGGTTGCTTTTGTTGGCTTGCAACTGTACCGCGAAAGAAAATCGTTGCGGGTGTTTCTACATTTCATGTACCGTGAAAGCATCATGTTTACATTATCATCATGTTAAAGCATATGTTATTATTTCGTGTAGAACCCGAGAACGAAACTATTCTAGTTGAGCAAGTTCTGGAAGAATCCCCGGTTGTCACGGGATTTGATAATTGTGGTCCTAATCCGGAACCGGAAATCGTCAACGAAGGCAAGCCCCGGTTTATGCATTAAGCCATTACCTTGTTACTTTGAAAAGTTTATCACCTATGTTACTTATTGCATTAAGATTGATCAATTCAAATATTACCTATTTGATGCATTGCCTACCTTGTTACTTGTTTACCATCCTTGAAGATGTTTTTATTTACAAAGGCGTAGAATGCTTAGTATGCTTTATGATAGGCTTTAAAAGCAAAAGTTTTGATACAATCAAAGATGGCATACTGGCCAAAGAAAGAAAGAAGGTAGAATGAACTAGAGACTAGTCGGGTGACTTATCTTGAACGTTGGGTAATGTTGCCGACTACGTCGCTTAAAGGCCACTCATTGTGAATCTTCTGAACGAGACACTTTGTAGTACTAGTCACATACTCCGGTAAGCCTACTTCGGCTAATCCGATACTAAGACGAATGCCCGCGCACTGGGAGTGGAGAGATGGCGGGAGTAGCGTGTACCCTCGTGGCTGGAATGTGGCCGGATTTGAGGTGTGCTGTGCTCTCGGGTGGCGTGGAGACGGCTTAGTATAGGAAGATCCGATAGCAAGGTTGATATATGCAAGATTTAGTTCTACATATGTCGTGTGATAAGGAATCCCCAGCTGGGACTTGAATCAATTCGAATTGCCGGTGCTCCGCGGATATGGAGACTCGATTCATTACAGAAGCAATGTAGTACTGGTGAATTACTAAAATATGAGAAAAAGAATGGAATGAGAAGGAATGGAATATGGGAAATGTATATTTAGTTGAGACAATGAACTAAAAGAACTTAGTGGTAAACTTGAAAATAGAATGAAGGATAGTAAGCTTTTGGCAAAGAACTTTTGAATCTTGCTACATCCTTACCTTGCCCCAAATCCCTGCATCTCTAAAGTATTACACCCCGTTACGTCGGGTTAGTCTTGTTGAGTACCTTTGTACTCAGGGTTTGTTAACCCTTGTTGCAGGTGAGTCGCATGCGCAGGCTTGTTTTGGTCCCTGCTGCATGTCAGTGTTTGAAGTCAACGATGATGATGAGGAGTAATGAATGGCCTTTGGACAAGGCACTAGTTTGTTTGATAAATAAAGTTAATGTAATATTATCCCGCTACTATGGTTGTATAACACTTATGATATTGTAAGTTTGAAAACAACTGGTTTGTAATTATGTTATCTTAAGACTTCCGCTATCTTTTACTCTGGTATATATTTGAATAAACTGTTGTAATCTGCAATGACTGTGATTGGGATCCTGTTTAAAAAGAGAATTGTGGATGATTCGGGTTTCCCGAGGACACCCGACAGACCTGTTGAGTTGTTGGGAACTCGTGTACGCTATCCGAGGTCTGTTAAGACAACGATAGGTGCATGTGGGCCCGATTTCTTAGGAGGTTCTGCCACAGCTGGTATCAGAGCAGTTCCCATCTAAGATCATTGTAGGTTACTTTGGAAAACCTTCAAAATGATTTGGATCAAGGAAAGTAAACATGATATTTTGAAAGTTCAATTTCTTTCTTCTTACCTTTGATCTAGACTCAATCCTAACTTATTTGAAAAGTTTGTGGCGGATAATATGCTTAGGTTTGTCCTATGTATTAAAAAAATCTAGTACTTATGATTATATAAATCTTGTGTACTTAGATTCGTAAGATCGATTCATGCATCATGCTTGAGCACATTGCATAATAATTCCCCTTAATAGTGGTTGGGTAAGTAATGTCAATCCCATTCTTGCTAACCTCCATTATCCTCAAGCTATTCTTATAGTCCTACCTTAAATCGTACAGGCTATGGCAAAGACCAAGAAAACCGCACGCAAGTCCACAGGACCTCATGGAGTCCCTCGTCACCAATTGGCACCAAGAAATCACGAGCTTGGTGAAGGAAGTTCCAAGAACCTAGGAGAGGAAGGATCTTCGAACAACCCCGCCAACGTCGAGAACCTTAACAAAGAGCTCAACACTCTTCGTCGAGCTCATGCCAAAGACCGAGAAGAGCTGGCGGAAATGCAAAGGGGCATCACCATGACCATGGAGCTGCGGAATGAAGCCTGGACACGAGAAGATGCGGCCAATGAACGCGTCAATGAGTTGGAGTTCTACGTAGAGGACCTGGAGATGGACAATGCCATTCTTCACGAGAATGTCCATATGCTGTATGCTCAACTTCATCCTCCTCATGGGGATGGTGAAGTTACCGATGAAGAAATGATTGTAGCTCCAGGGGAAGTCGAGAATGAAGAAGAGGAGGAGGATCCTGAGGAGTTAGTGTACTTCTCAGATGAAGATGAAGTTTCGTCCGATACGGGCACGGATGACGAAGACTGAAAGCTTGGGGTAGAAGTAGTTCCTTTACTGCTTTCCTAGAAAACCAGGGTTGTCTTGTGGGATGCAAGACATGTAATCTAAATAAGAACCCCTTGTAGTATGCAACCTTTTAAAAGCTTTCAATAAAGAATAATGTAAGTAAATGTGTTTCTCTAACAGATGCCTCGTCCTATCACCCGAACTGGTGCTAGTGGCTCGCACGACGATGATGAGTGCCCAAATCCTCCACCTATGCCCTCGACTATGGCAGATGCCATAGCCGCACTTGTCAACGCAACGGCAGAGAATGCTAGGCTGCTAAGGGAGTTGGCGCAGAACCAGCAGGCACCATACCCTAATCGTGGCCGTCGCAATAATGGAAACGACGAGTCAACTTATGTGGATTTTACTGACACACGTCCGCCTGTATTCTCTAAGGCAGACGAACCTTTAGAAGCTGATGATTGGCTTAGGACAATAGAGCAAAAGTTCGAGCTAATCCACTGTACTGAGGTTCAAAAACCAAGGTTTGCGGCACAGCAACTCCGAGGAGCTGCTGGTGCCTGGTGGGCAAATTTGGTAGCAGTACAGCCCGCTGGTCACCAAATCAACTGGAGGGAGTTCAAGGATGCCTTCAGGGCACATTATATTCCGGATGGTGTGATGACCATGAAGTTAGAAGAGTTCTTGGCTCTTAAGCAAGGGGAGCACCCAGTGATGCAGTATGTTGGGCGTTTCAACCACCTGTCTCAGTATGCTATTGAGTATGTCAATACGGACAGGAAGAAAAAGAATCATTTTCTTCGAGGCTTGAACACTAAACTTCAGACAATGATGGCAGCCTGTGGTAATGCAACTTACCATGAAACAATCAACATTGCTATCGCTTCGGAAGAAAATTACCGCCGACACAAGGAGGCGAAGAAGAGGAAAATATTTGCTTCCGGATCATCAAGTGGCAAGCGTCAGAAGATAGTATACCATCCTCAGAATCATGGCCGTACGCCATTCCGCCCACAACAAGGCCAAAGCAGGCAACAAATCTTTATTCGCCCTGCAACTAATACACCTTATACACATCAAACACCACAGCAGCAGAACAATGCCAATGCAAACCGCAATGCTACTCCTCAGAATCACAATTTTCCATGCTATAATTGTGGTAAACCCGGGCATTTTTCCCGAGAATGTCCGTATCCTAGGAAAAACAATTCTGATGCAACCAAAGCCCCTGTTAATCAAGCTCCAAATCAGTACAAGGGCAGTGCTCAGAACCATCAAAAGGGTACGGCTGAGAAGAAAACTGGAAGGGTATTCTATACGCAAGTGGAATCTATTCCAGAAGGAGAACCAGTTATGATGGGTATGTTTCCCATTGCTAAGCATCCTGCAATTACCTTATTTGATTCTGGTGCATCCCATACATTCATCAATCGTACATTTGTTGTGAAGCATGGGATAGCAATTGGGGAAACAAAAGAACCCTATCATATACAGTCGCCTGGGGGACGAATCTGTACAAGGGAGGTAGTCCAGCATGTACCTATTGATTTGGGAGGTTATGAGTTCCCTACCAATATGCTGATATTAAAGGATCAAGATATAGATGTGATCCTTGGTATGAACTGGCTAACTCAACACGGGGCTATCATAGATGTCCTGCGTAGAACAATAAGGGTAAATGCACCTGACAGCAAAACCCAACTTCTCATCCAACTTCCTTTTCCTAAGAGCACAGTGGAGACAGTTTGTGCAACTATTGTTGAAGGAGCCGAGGGAATCTCAGTGGTATGTGAGTTTACGGATGTCTTTCCCAATGACCTGCCTGGTCTGCCACCAGACCGAGACGTAGAGTTCAGAATTGATCTGAAACCAGGGACAGCACCAGTGTCCAGAAGAGCATATAGGATGCCACCGAAAGAATTAGCAGAATTAAAAATGCAACTACAAGAGTTGTTAGATAAGGGTTTCATTCAACCCAGTTCATCACCTTGGGGATGTCCTGCTATTTTCGTGAAGAAGAAGGACCAAACCTTAAGGTTATGTGTTGACTATAGGCCACTAAATGAAGTCACCATCAAGAACAAATATCCCTTACCCCGAATCGATTTACTTTTTGATCAACTTGCGGGAGCTAAGGTATTCTCAAAGATAGACTTAAGATCAGGCTACCACCAGATTAAGATCAGACGTGAAGATGTGCCAAAGACAGCATTTACTACTCGATATGGACTATATGAGTATCTAGTCATGTCTTTTGGGCTGACCAATGCCCCGGCTCATTTCATGTACCTGATGAACTCAGTTTTCATGCCGGAGTTGGATAAGTTTGTCGTGGTGTTTATTGATGACATTCTTATCTACTCTAAGAGCAAAGAGGAACATGCGGAACATCTCCGTATTGTTCTACAAAGATTAAGAGATCACCAACTATATGCCAAGTTCAGCAAATGTGCATTTTGGCTGGAGGAAGTACAATTTCTGGGTCATGTGCTATCTGCTGAAGGTATAGCTGTTGATCCGAGCAAAGTAGAAGAAGTCCTTAATTGGAAGGCACCTACCACTGTTCATCAAGTTCGTAGCTTCCTGGGGTTGGCAGGGTATTACCGTCGGTTTATCCCTGACTTCTCCAGAATTGCGAAGCCAATTACTGGACTGTTGAAAAGTCAAACAAAGTTTGTATGGTCAACCGAATGTGAAGAGGCCTTTCAGACATTGAAGAAGTTGTTGACAACTGCACCAGTATTAGCACAACCTGATATCGAGAGACCATTTGATATCTATTGTGATGCATCCGGAATTGGTATTGGCTGTGTTCTTATGCAAGAAGGCAGAGTCATAGCATATGCTTCCAGACAACTCAAGAAGCATGAAGAACATTACCCCACCCATGATCTTGAATTAGCTGCTGTTGTCCATTCACTCAAGATTTGGCGACATTATTTATTGGGCAATATATGTCATATCTATACGGATCACAAGAGTCTGAAATACATCTTCACTCAGTCAGAACTGAATATGAGGCAAAGGAGATGGTTAGAACTTATTAAAGATTATGACTTAGAAGTGCATTATCATCCGGGTAAGGCTAATGTAGTTGCCGATGCCCTGAGTCGCAAGAGTCATTGTCATTGCCTAATTGTGGAACCGATGCAGCAAACATTGTGTCAAGAGATGGAGCATCTGGATTTACAAATCATAGAACAAGGTTCCCTGTCCAATATTGTAGTTGAGTCCACTATCAAAGATCAGATCATTGCTGCTCAACAGAAAAGTAAGGGCATAGCCCATATTAAGGATAAAGTCAGATCTGGAAGACCAACATGTTTCAAGGTTGATGAATCAGATGTTGTATGGTTCAAGGATAGGTTGGTAGTACCCAAAAATCCAGAGCTGCGCAAGCAGATTCTTGATGAAGCTCATTCTACAAGATACTCCATTCATCCGGGTAGCAACAAAATGTATCATGATCTGAGGAAGAGATATTGGTGGACCAAAATGAAAATAGAAATAGCTCAATATGTAGCCAAGTGTGATATTTGTCAGAGGGTCAAAGCGGTTCATATGAAGACTGCAGGTCCATTACATTCCTTACCAGTTCCATCTTGGAAGTGGGAGGATATTTGTATGGACTTCATAGTAGGGTTGCCTAGGACATCTGCAGGCTACAATTCAATATGGGTTATTGTTGATCGACTAACCAAAATAGCTCATTTCTTGCCAGTCAAAGATAAATATCGAGCGGAACAGTATGCAAAGCTTTACCTTGATAGAATTTTCAGTCTGCATGGGGCACCCAAGACCATTGTCTCTGATAGAGGGTCATTGTTCATATCCAAGTTTTGGAAAAGTTTACATGAGTCTTTAGGAACTAAACTTATCCGTAGCTCTGCTTATCATCCGCAAACAGACGGACAGACTGAAAGAGTAAATCAAATTCTTGAAGATATGTTGAGAGCATGTGTTCTTTCCTTTGGTACTAAATGGGATGAATGCCTTCCCTTAGCTGAATTCTCATATAACAACAGCCATCAAGAGAGCATTAAAATGGCACCGTTCGAAGCACTGTATGGCCGCAGGTGCCAAACGCCTTTAAACTGGTCAGAAGCTGGAGAACGTTGGTTCTTTGGACCGGATGTGGTCAAGGAAGCTGAAGAGAAAGTTAAACTCATACAAGCTAATATGAAGATAGCTCAATCCAGACAGAAAAGCTATGCTGATAAGAGGAGGCGACCGCTAGAATTCAAAGTGGGAGATTATGTCTACCTCAAGGTATCACCGATGAAAGGAGTTCATCGTTTCGGGATTCGGGGAAAGTTGGCGCCCCGTTATGTCGGTCCTTTTCAGATCCAACAACGATGTGGACCAGTCGCCTATCGCGTCAAGCTACCAGATCACATGTCAGCGGTGCATGATATCTTTCATGTATCTCAGTTAAAGAAGTGTCTTCAAGTACCTGACCAAGAAATCGACTTTGGTAATGTAGAACTAGAACCTGATTTGACTTATGCCGAGTACCCCATTAGAGTCTTAGATCAGAAAGATCGAGTCACTCGGAGACGTACGATCAAGTTCTACAAAGTACAATGGAATCAACACACTGAAGATGAAGCTACTTGGGAGTCCGAGGATTACTTAGAAGAGAATTTTCCTGACTTCTTCGCTACTATCTAGTTGCAATACCTTGTCTATATTGTAACTTGTCCTGCTGTTAACAGAATGGAAAACCCCCTCAATAGCCTTTTGAATAAAGTTATGATGTGTTAGCTTGACACATTTCCTTTTCCATTACTTAGCCTTAAGTTTTAAATCTCGGGACGAGATTTCTTTAAGGGGGAAGGGTTGTAACACCTCTGGTGTTTGACCTAATACTAAAATGTGACATGTCATCATGTGCATTGCAAAGCATTCATATAGTATAAAGTTTTGAATGCATTCACTAAATAAGGTTTATTTCATAATGTTGTTATTTCATGAGATGTGTTTCAAAAACCCTAAATACAGATCATGACCACAAGGGTCAAATTTCATGTGTTCATGTGGGGCCATGTGTCATTTGACTCAAATAACCCTAATGGGCCATGTTACTGGTCAAAAATCAAAATCTAAGTAAAAGGAAGACAAATCAAATTTGAATTCACATTCAAATTATAAAAGTCCTTTTTGCCCCTTTTGACTAATTCAAAATCCATGAGGAATTTGGGGTTGAGGCAAAAAGCAAAGTTGGAGATTGTTTTATAAGGATCAACTTTGGTATTCAAAGTTTTTCAAGTTTACATACAAAATTTGGAGTAATTTTGAAATGATTCAAATCTTTAAATGTACCCCAAATGTGAAATTCAAAATGGAGGTAGAATTTGAAAATGTTTCTTAAATCAAAGTTGTAGTACTTGAAAAGTTGAGCAACTTTCATTTTTGGAGATTTTCAACTTCTTTAGAAGATTTGAGAGTAATTTGAGAAATGGACGCAATGGCAGTTTTGTAAATTTTTCAAAATTTCACCTCCACCTCACTGCTCACCGCCGTCGACACGCAGTCAGCTTGCCGCCGCCCTTCTTCGCCGCTTTCACGCGCGGTGACACGCCGTTGTCACCGTGGCGAGTTCGCCCGTGCGTTGGCGACACCGTACGCCTCCTTCCGGGCTATAAATAGCCACCGTCGTCGCCGTCGCTCCCATTTCTTCCCTCTGCTCTGCTCCGCCACCGCATAGCTCCGCCGCTCGCCGTTGGTCTCGTCGAGCCGCGTCAGTCGTTCCCAGCTACGTCAACGTGATCGCATTGGTCTTGCGCTCCTCCTCGACTTACTCACGTCGCTGGTGTTGGCCGGAATCGCCCGGCGTAACCCATCTTCCCCGTGACCGGTCGGAGCTCCGCCGCGACTGCCTCACCGTGGCCAGGCTGCTCCAGACCATCTCCGGCTGCACCGAGTCCGCCATCGTGATCGCAGTAAGCTCCTGAACGTGTTTATCACTTCGCTTCAGTCCCTACTGTACCATCACCGTGTTTACGCCGTTCACCGACGTGCTCCGCCCGCCATGCCCGGTGTGGAGGTGCCTCCGGTGCACCTTATTCCGTTCTGATAGCCGAGTTCGATTCGTAGGAAGTAGAAGATCATGTAGGAGCAATCCGTAGCGTCGGAGAGTCACCACCGGCGCGTTTTGCTGGCCGGAGCTGGCCGCGCCGCCGTGCCTTGCTCGCTGTCGCTGACGCGTGGGGTCAGGCTGTCAGTGATGCTGAGGAAGAAGAACAGTGAGCCTTGATTATTTTCTGATTTTGAATAGTGCAGAGATTTGGCAATTTTGTAGGAATTTATTTACACATTCAAAAATTCTGAAAATTTTTGTGTAGCTTCTGTACATGTTCTAGTATGATTTAAAAATTTGAAACTTGGAATTTGAATAAATTTTTAATGTTCAAATATTTGGTCCATTAATTGAAAAATGCAATTTCCATGATTTTTGTAGGTCACTATATAACTCCAAAAATTATGAAATTTATTTTGGTACACTAATTTATCATGAGGAAGCTTACATAAAAATTTGAGCTTAATTGGACAAAGTTTATTTTATACCTAATATAGACTTAAGTATTTAATTAATTATTCATTTAATCAATGTTTAATCAATTAAGATTTGTTTGACTTTAGATTTGATTGTTGACCTTGGGTCATTAACTTATAATGATCCTTAGAACTTTAATTAGTATTTGAACTAATATCTAATCTGTAATTAGTAAATCTTAATGACATTTCATGTGATAACAAAAGTCATTAATAAGTTAACTCGTCGAAACCCTAAGTGTTGATTAGTGTTGGATCTTGTTTTGGTCATGTTTTGTGACTAGTAGGGTTCCAAGATCCATTAGGTCAAGTCAAGTGTGTGTTTCTTAATGATAGGGTTACAGGTTGCTTTTGTTGGCTTGCAACTGTACCGCGAAAGAAAATCGTTGCGGGTGTTTCTACATTTCATGTACCGTGAAAGCATCATGTTTACATTATCATCATGTTAAAGCATATGTTATTATTTCGTGTAGAACCCGAGAACGAAACTATTCTAGTTGAGCAAGTTCTGGAAGAATCCCCGGTTGTCACGGGATTTGATAATTGTGGTCCTAATCCGGAACCGGAAATCGTCAACGAAGGCAAGCCCCGGTTTATGCATTAAGCCATTACCTTGTTACTTTGAAAAGTTTATCACCTATGTTACTTATTGCATTAAGATTGATCAATTCAAATATTACCTATTTGATGCATTGCCTACCTTGTTACTTGTTTACCATCCTTGAAGATGTTTTTATTTACAAAGGCGTAGAATGCTTAGTATGCTTTATGATAGGCTTTAAAAGCAAAAGTTTTGATACAATCAAAGATGGCATACTGGCCAAAGAAAGAAAGAAGGTAGAATGAACTAGAGACTAGTCGGGTGACTTATCTTGAACGTTGGGTAATGTTGCCGACTACGTCGCTTAAAGGCCACTCATTGTGAATCTTCTGAACGAGACACTTTGTAGTACTAGTCACATACTCCGGTAAGCCTACTTCGGCTAATCCGATACTAAGACGAATGCCCGCGCACTGGGAGTGGAGAGATGGCGGGAGTAGCGTGTACCCTCGTGGCTGGAATGTGGCCGGATTTGAGGTGTGCTGTGCTCTCGGGTGGCGTGGAGACGGCTTAGTATAGGAAGATCCGATAGCAAGGTTGATATATGCAAGATTTAGTTCTACATATGTCGTGTGATAAGGAATCCCCAGCTGGGACTTGAATCAATTCGAATTGCCGGTGCTCCGCGGATATGGAGACTCGATTCATTACAGAAGCAATGTAGTACTGGTGAATTACTAAAATATGAGAAAAAGAATGGAATGAGAAGGAATGGAATATGGGAAATGTATATTTAGTTGAGACAATGAACTAAAAGAACTTAGTGGTAAACTTGAAAATAGAATGAAGGATAGTAAGCTTTTGGCAAAGAACTTTTGAATCTTGCTACATCCTTACCTTGCCCCAAATCCCTGCATCTCTAAAGTATTACACCCCGTTACGTCGGGTTAGTCTTGTTGAGTACCTTTGTACTCAGGGTTTGTTAACCCTTGTTGCAGGTGAGTCGCATGCGCAGGCTTGTTTTGGTCCCTGCTGCATGTCAGTGTTTGAAGTCAACGATGATGATGAGGAGTAATGAATGGCCTTTGGACAAGGCACTAGTTTGTTTGATAAATAAAGTTAATGTAATATTATCCCGCTACTATGGTTGTATAACACTTATGATATTGTAAGTTTGAAAACAACTGGTTTGTAATTATGTTATCTTAAGACTTCCGCTATCTTTTACTCTGGTATATATTTGAATAAACTGTTGTAATCTGCAATGACTGTGATTGGGATCCTGTTTAAAAAGAGAATTGTGGATGATTCGGGTTTCCCGAGGACACCCGACAGACCTGTTGAGTTGTTGGGAACTCGTGTACGCTATCCGAGGTCTGTTAAGACAACGATAGGTGCATGTGGGCCCGATTTCTTAGGAGGTTCTGCCACAGCCGAGCAGCAGCGTCGACGTGCTTGATTGGGGCGACGTCGCGCGGCTTCGGCGCTCCCCCTTCTTCTTCCTCTTCTCCCTCTTCTCTCTTGGCTCAGGTGCGCAGTGGATGGCCACAAAGTGGCAGCGGGGTGATGAGAGAGCTCAGGGGCTCCCAAGGCCGAGCCTTTTATAGCCGAGCTCCATGGCACCCATGGCGGACGGCGATCGAGCGGTGGAGGTGTGTGCATTGCATCCAATGGCCCGCACGTGGTTGCATAGGCGTGGCACAAGGGGACAGGGTCATGCTCCCAGCGTGACCCCTAGCCCGCACCTACCATGCCGATCGAGGCTTGGTCGGACAAGTGTTTGGCATAGGGAGGAAGACGACACTGTGGCTGGGGGGTGGCTGACGTGTGGGGCCCGTGCGGCAGCGACATCAGGCGAAGCTGACGAGTGCATGGGCGTGGGCGGCGTGCTGGGCCGGCTCGTGGGCCGCGTGCGTGCGTGCTGGGTGGAAGGCGGGCGCGGTTGGGCTGGCTGGGCCGCGAAGCCGAGCAGGCCGAGGCGGCTTGCAAGGCCTCCCTCTTCCTTTTCTTTTTCTATTTTGTTTTTCTTCTTCTTCATTTTGAATTCAAATTTGTTTTAGAATTCGAATTTAGATCTGGTGGAGTTTTTGTTATACAAAAATGGAAATAGTTTTCTCTTTAAGCATTTATTCTTTGGTTTGAGTAATAATTACTTTATGGTTTATGTCTTCAAAGGAGTTGTTAAGCATTACATAAAGCAAATGAAAATCCAAATCACCAGTGGTATTAATGTGCATGCAAGGTTCATTTAGCTAGGGAACTTAAATCACTTGTTTATGCCAAGAGTTATGCCATGCTTATGTGTTGACTTAGGTTGGGGTTAGACCTAATGCTTCTCTTAGGTTGGGTTTCTATACATGACACTCATCAACACATGGGAGTTTTAAGAAAAATTTTGTAGTTGTGATTTTTGGTGTATGGATTTTTGGGCTGTTATACCTGGCATGTCAGCTGGTTTCCAAGCAAAGATATCTTTGTTGTCCCAAAGAAAGTTGGTGAGCGCGAGTTCCTATTTTGTCGATAGGTGGGCGCTGATGGTTGTTGTTTTTGAGGGATCACCGGTGCCCAGGTCGATTTGCTTGACGTCGGCTTCTTTTGGTGGTGCTAGGATGCTGAGTTTTTTAGCCGGTATCTCTAGCTCTTCTAGGCTCATTTCTGCTGCAATAGTGGCTATTTCTTTTCTTCCATCATTGACCTGTGCTTTTGCCGCAATTTGGATTGCCTGAACATCACAGTCAAATGCGCGCTTCAAATCACTCCGAAGAGAGAGGACACCGTTAGGCCCTGACATCTTAAGCAACAGGTACGGATAATGCGGTATTGCCATGAATTTTGCTAGTGCTAGGTGCCCGAGGATTGCGTGATATGATGAATTGAAGTCCGCAACTTCAAACTTGATGAACTCTTTACGGTAGTTCGAGGGAGTCCCAAAAGTAACCGGAAGAGTGATTTGTCCAAGTGGCATTGCTGCCTTGTCGGGTACTATGCCATAAAAAGGCGTGCTTGTTGGTGTAATCATCCCGGCGAGTTGTAGTCCCATCTTCCTTAGAGTTTCTGAAAAAATGATGTTGAGTCTGGCTCCTCCATCGATTAGTACTTTTGTAACAGTCATACCGGCAATAGTTGGGTCTAGAACCAGTGGGTAATGACCTACGTTTCCTACGCTGGTCCATTGGTCTTCTCTTGAAAATTGGATTAGATACTGTGACCAATTGAGATATCTTGGTGTAGCAGGTTATGCTGCCATGATGGTTCGTAACGCTAGCTTTTCTTGATGTTTGCTTCTGGAATCTGGAACCCTGGCAAAGATTACTACTACTGTCCCCCTTGATTTTTGGAATCCTTGTCTTCGTGGTTGTCTTCTTCTTTTTCTAGTTGCCTTCTTTGGTATTCTCCTTACTATCTTTCCTCGTGTATCGATCTTTGAAGGTGTAGCAATCTCCGATGGTGTGATTTCCTTTGGGGTGCAAGGGGCAACACATGTTTTCAATGTCATCATACCTTCTGGGCTTTGAAAACTTCCTTGATTTGTCAGTCATTGCCACGGTGTTGTCTGGACCACGTTTTCTTTCCTGATGTCTGTTGTTTCAAGGACTTTGCCTATCCGGGTTGTCTCTGTTGTTTCTATCCGGGAATCTTTCTCATGTCTTTTCCACTGCGGTAATCATCTTTTCCACTGTTCGTCTGAATTCTTCATTGTTTCTTGGGTTTTCTTTGCAGAAATCTTGAAATTGCCACCTAGCCATGATTCCGTGAGAGAAAGCCTCGATTACTTCTCGTTGGGTGATGTCATGTACTTGAGCTCGTAGTTCGCTAAATCGTCGATAGTAATTTCTGAGACTTTCACCTCCTTTCTGCTTGAGTCCTTTTAGCTCTACGTGGGTGATTGGGTGTGTAATGATACCTGTAAAATTTTCACAGAAAGCTCTTTGCAAGTCCTCCCAATTTTTGATTGATCCTGGATTCAATTTATCAAACCATTGAAGTAGCATAGTTTCTAGGGCCATGGGAAAGAACAAGATCTTGATGTCATCGTCTCCTCCAACCAATTCAATCGATTGCGAGTAAATCCTGAGCCATTGCTTTGGTTCGGTCTTGCCATCATACTTGGAATGGTTGGACGGCTTGAACTTGTGAGGCAGTCGTATTGAAGCAAGTCTGTTTGCAAAATAGGGGAATCTATCGTGCGTTCTAGCTTCTGTGTATTCTGATTTAGCACCCCCTTCTTGCTAACTGTTGCCTTGGTGAGAGTAGTTTTGCGTGGCTGTCTGAGTGGGTGCTTTGCTTGTGGCCTTTCTTGTCTGTTCAACTCAGTCGTTTTGACTATGATTTCTTCTACTTTCTCTATTGTGACTTCCACTTGGTCCAAGTCTTTCGAAAGTGGACTTCCTTTGATTTTGATCTTCCTGCTCATGAGATCTTGCCCTTCCGTCGTGCGTCCTAAGGACTGTTGATCAAAGGAAGTCTCGGAGTTGTTCTTGTTTTTCATTGGGATATGAAGTCGCCCTGAGTTCTTCTAGTGCTTCTTGAATCTTATCGTAGGGTGTATTCGCTACTCGTCCTTCTTCGACCTCTTGCTCTGATTTTCTTCTATTGTACTCAGCTAGGTCTGACTCATATTTGATCCAAGTTTCCTTTCGCTGCTTAGCACGGCGTTGACGTCCTTGTTTCAATTTGTTCTTTCTCTCTCTGGCTTGCCTCTGACTCTCAGTCTCACCATCGTGCCCCTAGATAAATGATGATATGTTGGATTTGGATTCATCTGAAGACCTGATGTTGGGCGCTACTGGGGGGACCAATGGTGACCGAGGATGGCGAATCATGAATACTTCTCGAGCATGAGTTGTTCTATCATCGATGTTGGTTTCTGTACTATTAGAGTTGTTGATAACTTTAGTAGAGGCTTCAAGGTCATAGATCGAGTCTCCTTCTTGGTAGGGTAGAGCTGTTGTTGTCGCATTGTCGACTAGTTGGGTGCCGCTATCCTCAGGAACGGAACCTGGCCAGTGGACGATGCAGTCTTGAGATGTTATAGTTAAGATGAGACCTTCCTAGGCTCCTTTCAGTGGCATTCTAAGCATGGGATTGGTGGATCCTTCGGGCCATGTCTGATAAGATGTTGCCATGTTGTGGAGTCTAAACGGAAGAGGGCCCGACTTCTTTAAAGTGCTGAGTGTACTCCGAGTTGTATCCTTGATAGGTTGACATCGTGCCTCGAAGCCTTGTTGGAAAAGAACTCAGTTTTCCGAAAGTTCTCGGATAAGACTCCATCTCAGAAGCGGAACCTAAGTTTGAATCGGATGCGTGAAGTCGCGAAATCTGAGTTGGATTGGACATCACGAGCTATGCGAATCTTCTGGCAAGCTGATCTGTCGTTGTCGCCGAAATGGAAAAGTCCTGATGATGATCTGAATCTTCAAGGAGACGACCTTGGAGCTTGCCATCGTCACTTGCCTCGCAGATCCACGAACCAAAGATGAAGGTTGATCCCCTTGAGAAGATTATGTTGTCGAGGTCCATCGAGCTCTCGGATGCAAAGTCACCAAAAGCCCCTACCTGGCGCGCCAGCTATCGATGTTTGACCACCGATAGCCTGCCACGGGGGTCCCCGGGGCAGTATGTTCGGGCTTCAGCGTATGCAGAACTCGACGGTAAACGCAAGAGACAGTCGATTTATCCTGATTCAGACCCTCGATCTTTGATCGAGTAATAGCCCTACGTCCAGTCGGCGTTAGCCTTTGCGTTGGATTGATCGTAAAGTGTTGTGTCGTACAATTGTTCTCTAAACTCTCGATCCAAGGAACCATACCCTCCTTTATATAGTCAGGAGGCCAGAGTCCTAGTTAGTTTATAATGAGAGTTCCTAGTAGGATTACAAAATAATACTACTACTAAGATTACAGGGGAAGAATCCTAGTTAGACTAGATCTTCTCCCTTCCTTGCGGGGTATCCTGTGGGTCCTGCACCGACACCGCTAGACTAGCGGCGGCGGCGGCAAAGGATCCCCAATGTGCTATGGTGGCTCAGGCATCCTTTTGGACGCCAGGTGGCGAGGCATGTCGGTGGAGCGCGGCGGCATTGGCGTCCATGTCCATTGTGTGCCACGGCAGAGGCGATAGATCTGATCCGTAGGTCTCCTTTCTCACCTTTTCCTGTTCTACATATGTTTAGTTTTGTTACTATAAATGCCTGTGTGCAACTAGGCCCATTAATTGTCAAGTGATTGCTTGATTATACCTATCTATCTAGGTAAACAAAGAAGCCTATTGCTTCTGCCTTCAAAACTATTGTAATTGTCATCCTCTTAATCTTTGTATGTCCCCTTTGGAAGAAGCTCTAAGCTCATGTACTGATTATAAGTGTGATGGATAGACTTGATTTAGCTAGAATTGTAATGGTTATAGCTCTATTAACTGCTACTCTAGTTTAAGTTATATATATCTATGTGGTGCTACTCTAAATTTGTTTGAGGTCATACCATGAAAATTGTTAATGGTTGTTAAAGTTGCACTTGGTATGAATTATGGACTTCACTATTGGATCTTTGTTGTATTATTTTCCTCTTTAGTGATCTCATTATTGAGCAAGCTCTCATCCTACTACACATAGACGAAATGAAGGAGGCCCCTAATAAGAGGAATGCAGTGGCCAGCCTCACGGATGATGCTATTGTTGAGATCCTCTGTTGCCTCCCCATCCGCTCCATATTCTGCTACAAATGTGTTTGTCGTTCCTAGAACAGCCTCATCTCAGACAATTGTAAGTTGATGCACCAGACTGTGTCCGGCTTCTTCTACGATGGATTCTACGACCAACAAAACTTCATTAGCATCTCCGGTGTTTACCCCCCGTGTCCTTGCCCTTCACCATGAACAACGTAGCTACCTCAGATTGCTACAACAGCCTCCTCCTTTGCTGGTGTCTTGGGGCTGATGGATACCGCTATGTCGTCTGTAATCCGGCAACCCAAAAGTTTAAGGAACTATCGCCTAGAATCCATTCTGTAGGTGAGGATCGATTGGGGTTCAATCTGACAGCCTCCTCTCACTTCCATGTTTTTGAATATATGGAGAATGGTCAGTGCGTGGGTGTGAACATCTACTCATCTAAAAGTACAACATGGATCTTTAAGGAATCTAAATGGGATGAGAAGGCTCAGTTGACATTTTCAAAAATAGGAACTATGTTCCTTAATGGTTGTCTTCACTATATTGGGTTCTGCGATGGTTATCGTCGTATACTTGCTATGGATATGGAGGAAAATTCCTAACTGGACGTGTGGTTTTTCACGCGCCTTCTTTCAAAATTAGGGTTACTTGTGTCAATGTATGATTGGTGGTCGCAATATGTCCAAGCATTCAATCTGGATCCTTGAAGACTTTGAGACTAATAATAAATGGACATTGAAGCATACTATCAGCCTGTGTAAGTTGGGTAACTTTGATTTTTAGTCATGCTACAGAATGGTTATAGTTCACCCAGAATGGAATTTGATTTTCTTTGTTGGGGTTATGGTGGAAAGAGCTGTCATCGTATATAACATGGACAATAGAAAAGTTCATGTCATCCCTACACATTACATTCAGTATGGTAGACGTGACATCCTGCTAGAAATGAAAGGCAGACCTACCAATCTTCTTTGTGTTCCCCTATTCTCGGAGTTGGAGTCATTAACAAAGTAGTAAATAAAGTTGCATTTGATGTATCTCTCTGTCATGACATATTTAAATGGATCAATGTTGTTTGATTGTCTATGCATATGTTCAGTGTTGTTACTATAAATGCCTATGTGCAACTAGGCCTGTTAATTATCAAATGCTTGCTTGATTATACCTATCTGTCTAGGCAAACAAACAGGTCCATTGCTTCTGCCTTCAAAACTGTTGTAATTATCGTCCTCTAAATCTTTGTCTATCTCCTAAGCTCTGAGCTCGTGTACTGAATGTAAGTGTGATGGATAGACTTGATTTAACTGGAATTGTAATGGTTACAGCTCCATTAACTGCTACTCTAGTTTGAGTTATATATATCTATGTAGTGCTACTCTAAATTTGTTTGAGGTCGTACCATGAAAATTGTTAATGGTTGTTAAAGTTGCAGTTTGGTATAAGTTGTGGACTTCACTGTTGGATCTTTGTTGGATTATTTTGCTCTTTGGAGTTGTTATAGTATTATATTCTCTGTGTGCATACCCTATAGGTTGACCTATATTGGATATTTCTCCTTCAAGTGGAAACAAATCTGTGCCCGTTAGACTAGCGGCAGCGGTGGCGGAGGAACCCTAGAGTGCTATGGTGGCTCTGGCATCCTTTTGGGGGCTAGGCGGTGGGGTTGGCCGGTGGAGCGTGGCAGCATTGGCATCCGTGTCTGTTGTGTGCCACGGCAGAGGCGACAGATCTGATCCGCTGGTTTCCTTTCTTGCCTTTTTCTGTCCACTTCACTGTTTTTGGTCCTTGCTTGAACATGAGGTATATATGAAATATTCTAGCGTTGGAGATCTGGTTAGGCCAATGATATGATAAAAAAAGAACTAGGAGGTGTCACTGGTTGGTTTCCTGTTGATGTCTTGTTTTTCTGCATATGTTTAGTTTTGTTACTATAAATGCATGTGTGCAGCTAGGCCTATTAATTGTCAAGTGCTTGCTTGATTATACCTATCTGTCTAGGCAAACAAATAGGCCCATTGCTTCTGCCTTCAAAACTGTTGTAATTGTCGTCCACTTAATCTTTGTTTGTCTCCTATGGGAGAAGCTCTGAGCTCATGTACTAATTGTAAGTGTGATGGATAGACCTGATTTAGTTAGAATTGTAATGGTTACAACTCTATTAACTGCTACTCTAGTTTGAGTTGTATATATCTATGTTGTGCTACTCTAAATTTATTTGAGGTCATACCATGAAAATTATTAATGGTTGTTAAAGTTGTACTTTGGTATGAGTTGTGGACTTCACTGTTGGATCTTTGTTGGATTATTTTCCTCTTTAGTGATTTCATTACTGAGCAAGCTCTCATCCTACTACACACAAACGAAATGGACGAGGCCCCCAACAAGACAAACACACTGGCCGGCCTCACGGATGATGCAGTTGTCGAGATCCTCCACCGCCTCGACGCTCGCTCCTTGTTCTGCTACAAATGTATCTGTTGCTCCTAGAACCGCCTCATCAAGGACTACAACAACCATAAGGTGTTGCCCTAGACTCTGGACGACTTCTTCTACGACACCGACCAAGGCCATTGACGCTACACTAGAGTTACCGGTGAACATCCATCTTTGTCCTTCTTGCCCTTCATCTTGGACATTATAGCTGTCTCAGATATCTACAATGGCCTCATCCTATGATGGTGCTGAGGGGCTGATGGACTATACCGCTATGTTGTCTACAATCCAGCAACCAAGAAGTTCAAGGAAGTGCCACCTAGCATCCATTCTATTTGTGAGGCTCGATTGGGGTTCAATCCGATAGCCTCATCGCACTTCCACGTGATTTAATATATATAGAAGAGGAGCAGGATGATGAGTGCAAGGGTGTGGACATCTACTCATCTAAAACTACAGCATGGATCTATACGGAATCTAAATGGGGACCGAACACTTGTGTGACAATTGAGAGATCAGAAGAAATGAGATCATCAGAAACTATGTATCTTAACGGTTGTCTACACATTATGGGGTACTTGGGGTTTTACCCTCAGATACTTGATGTGGATATGGAGGGAGAGACATGGAAGAAAATTCCTTGCCCGCGTGGTTCTTCACCCTCCAACCATCAAGCTCAGGGTCACTTGTGTGTATGAACTGTTCATGGTCGCAATATGTCCAAACTTTCAATCTGGATCCTTGAAGTCTATTGTACTAATGAATGGATATTGAAGCATACTGTCAGCATTCTGAAGGTGTTTGCATAGACTAACATTGAATTTAATTATTACTCATACTATGATGTTAATGAGTACTACTCAACGGTTCACCTAGAATGGAATTTGCTTCTCTTTGTTGGGGTTGGAGGGGAAATGACATCGTCACATATAACATGGATAGCAGAAAAGTTCATGTCATCCCTACACATTACAGTCAGTTTTTGAAATGTGGCATCCTGCCAGAAGTCAACGGTAAACCTTACTATCTTTCCTATGTTCCCTTGTTCTCAAAGTTGGAGTCATTAGCAGAGGAGTAAATAAAGTTCCATGATGTATCTCTCTGTCATGACATGTTTGAATGGATCGATGTTGTTTGATTGTCTTGGATGGATGCTGTCATTATTTTTGCAGCAACTTTAACTTGTTTGTAATGTAAGCTAAGGTCTGTACAGTGTGTCAGATGTGTTCAAACCTACAGAGGTTGGACTTTCTTGCATGTGCAATAACATTTCAACACCAATAGCTCCTATTTGTTCCCAAAAAAATAAAAAACACCAATGGCTCCTCTATAGTAGTGATATATTAACTGCCACGATCTCTTCCGCAACTCCGCTTGTTTTCCTTCCTTCCCCAAGCCCTCCTATTCCCACCGTAGATCTAAAATCACCAGGAACGTGCGGTTGCCTTCTTCAAACCTACTTCACTCTTAGCCACCGTCATGGTGAAGGGCGAGCCTTCTGCGAAACACGCACGGGAGGGGGATGACGCCATGCCTGTGGTGAAGGAGGATGACGACGTGCCCATGGTGAATCAAGATGAAGCTCTAGTGGATCCCTTTGGAGATAGAAATGATTGGGATGTTGACATCACGAGTAAGGCTTTCTTGAAGATCAGGAATCTGCTATAGAACACCAGTCTGGGCACCCTCAACCACCTCAGGGGGAAAAGGTGAGTAGTTACATCTTCATTTTTCACCAACTCATCGATGTCCTGGAAGAACTATCATCCTACCTGAACAAGAATCGCGCGGACAACGCGGAGTACATCCTCGACTACTACTGGAGCCAGATAGATGGCTTCGACACTAGCATCACGACGTAGGGAATCAACACCGCCCATAACACCGAGAAGCATTGGCACAACCTAGTTCGTGCCAATGTTGAGCAGGTGGCTAACCGTATCACCGCTGACGAGGACGATGACGACGTTGATACCAACGAGGAGGATGAGGATGAGGACAGTGATACCGATGACAAGTATAGGAGTAAATAAAGTTCCACTTGATGTATCTCATGTTGCATTTGATGTATCTACCTTATGTTGGGAGTACGGAGGGAGTACATGTTGTTACTCTTTCCTTATGTTGTTACTCTTCCTTATGTATCTTCCCTTGCATTTTATGTCAGACGCATTCAAATATACAGATGTTTTGATTTGTGAAGTCTTATTTGCACGTCTGTGTTTACTATATTTGTTGAACTTTGTACTAATTAGGTGGGTTAAACTCTATTGACCATAGTGTAGATCAGGTCATTTGGTCATTTGGTAGCCGGTTTCTAGCTGTTCTTGGTTGGTTTTGCCTACAGGTTTCTTCCTGATTCTCTTTTTGATCTGTAGTTATGGTAAACATGCATAATGGAATTCATCTGATCAAGTCTCGCATCAATGTAATGCCTAACGGAGGAGCCGCATAGCTATTCAAATTTTATAGCACATGAAAGAAATTCCAAGCATCGTAAATCTAACCGGGTTGAACACATCTCACATTATACAAGGAAACCTGTTTCGTATGAATACATTCGTTGAATTCCTAAAGAAACAAATAAAATTCAGAATCTTTGAGGGAAGGGGGATGCTCCTCTCATATAGACCTTGTGCAGTTGCCGAGAGTGAAGTGAATGCGTAGAAAAGCTGGACACAAGAAGTGCATCTTAGAAGAAGAGCTTCTAACCACCATGACACGCTTGAAAGCCTGGTGCGGCTGTGAAGGGGACTCATAGTAGTCGAGGGGCAGTAAGGTAGTCAGCTAGCTAGAGATGGCTATACAATGGAAGTAAGGCCAGACTTTGTACACACAGGGATGCCAGGGCTAGAACAGGCTTATGACGTGACCGCACAAGGTTCATCATTACTAGTATCCGAGTAGTGAATATTTTAGATGGTCGGACCTTCTGTCATCCGATGAAGTATATAGTGCACTCCAATCCAAGCAGCCATAGGCTCCCAGTAGCTGAGGGGCAGCAGCTAGCTAGAGATGGCTACATGGTTTTATAGGTTCTGATTGACTGCACTCCCTAGGTTGTGGTTTACACTGCCACTTTATTAGGCGCTCGTGGGTTTTAGAAAAAGTCCATATTATTAGGCGTATCCTAGAAACAAGGCTACAATTAACTCTCGATGGAAGCCGAGCTCATCTCTGGTTCATTCCAATTAAAGGTTGCATGCATACATGCATGAAAGCCAGGGAGATGGCTCCAATATAGGCTTGGACATGAAATTTTTAATTATGCAATTTCACAATATTCCTCTGTTCCTTGGTATCTGAAATTTCATCCCGTGCGCCTAACAAACTGGCCTGCAGGTAGTATGAACAAATGCACTCAATTTGCTATGACTTTCAAATGTACAGATGACACTATATACTATCCTACGAGATGAAATATACAGTGGGCTGACTTTCTTATGTGTGCAGTAAAAAATGTGAACAGAAAGAAACGTACAGATCAGAAAGAGAACCAGAAAACTTCATATTTTCCGGTAATCTGACCGTCTCGTCCGCCTGGTCACCCACCCACCCGGTAATCTAAACCGTGTCATTGTTGAAATTCCCACGCCAGTTTGCAAAGGGTATTTAAAACTCCTACTGTAACCCCTGCTCGGCCACCTCCCCCGCCTCCTCCTCAATCAACGTAAGTCAATCGTGCCGCACCGCCTCTCCAGCGCTCTGTCTCGCCGCCATCCACACACCATAGCTCCATCCATGCACACGATGTAGCTCCATCCATGCCGCCGTGCGAGCCCTTGCTTGGCCTCCTGACGCTCCACATCACGCAACGTCGACACCGACAATCATGGTGGCGAGGTGGCACCCCATGTCATGTTTGCTGGCCATTGAGATCGCTAGCCACCTCGCTGTGACCTCGGAGTGGCCCATGGACGACCTTCATAGCCTACGGGCGACCTACTCGTCCATGCGCCACATCTACAGCAACCCCGCCATCGGTAGCGTGGGTGAGATCATTGAGGCATGGCCGAGGCCTATGGGTTTCCTCGAATACCATTGGTATCCTGGTGAGGAAGCAAGCCTCTGGGTTACCGAGTTGGGTCAGGCTATAAAGGAGGGTGTAGTAGTCTGCACTGGTCTAGTGCCACGCACCAACCGATGGCGAAGTCACCATAGATGCGATGCATGGATGAGCAGGTCACCCATAGGCTACGGAGGTCGCCCATGGGCCGATCCGAGATCACAACGAGGTGGCCAACGATCTCAATTTGCACGTCGGTAGGGAGCGTCGTCAGTTACATGATTGCCAGTGTGGATGGAGCTATGGCATGTGGACGGCGATGAGCCAGAGGGCTAGAGAGGCAGAGTGGCGCGACGTGCTTTGATTGAGGGGCAGGCGGCCGAGCGGTGGTTGTAGTAGGAGTTCTCTAAATACCCTCTGCGAACTGGCGTGGGAACTCGCAATGACGACATGGTTTAGATTACCGGGTGGGTAGGCGACCGGGTGCATTGAGTGTACACTATTTCCAATCCTAGGAGTCAAAACGCGAAATGGGGGATGCCAACCAACCATGAAGCCTCTATCGTCGTGTCTTGTGGGAGAGCAATCATTTGGCTCTCCTCTTTAACCATCGTTGCCTCCTATGGGAGAGCAACCGTTCGGCTCTCCTCTTTAAAATGACCAGTAGGCTGTAGAGAGCACCACCGACTGTGGTATTCTATCATACATACATACCAGTACAAATCACATCACCTCCTTCGATCCCTAGTCACCAGTCGATCCCTACTGACCAGCGGCGCGTAGAGCGAGCAATGAGGCACTGGTCATCTGGCAAGTATTCCACCGACTACGAAGACGAGGACGGCAAGGAGGTGAATCAACCGATGCTGAGCGCCGAGCATGAGGAGGAGACCGCTGAAGACAATAGGGAGCCAACCGAAGATGATGGGGAGCCAATCAACGATGAGGAGCAGGAGGCGCCGTAGGCAGTAGAGGAGGAGGCGCCGATAGAGAGCAACAAGAAGCACAGGCTCAACCCTCTATCCCCTAACATGATCGTGGAGGACAAGGATGAACCTCGTCGGAGTAGGACGACAAGGAGGGTGGCGACAACGACGACGGCGGGGGGCATCGGCATCGATTAGTAGGTTTAGTTAATTAGTACATTAGCAGTAGGTCTAGTACTAACTAGTAGTAGTACAATGGGGGTGTGTTGTAGTGCACTTTTGGTCAATTTTGAATGGCTTCATGTACCCAGATAAATATTAGGAATTAGGAATCAATATAGTGGCAGGTTTAACTATTTTTTAGTGCTTTTTATGTATTTTGGAATGTGCTTTTGATGAGGGCGCACATGTAATGGCTTTCCTTGAACAGTGAACAACATTGCGACAAAATGAACAAACTAATATAAACACTGAGCAAACACTGAATAAACAAGCGCACTACCAATTACAGATTGAGATACATCAACATTATTGACATCCAGATACATACCACAATTGACTAAGTTCAAACCATCGCCTAACTCATCTTGTTGCCCTTTCGCTTCTGCACCATTTTTTGCATGTTTGGCCTATGCCAAAACAAGGGGGTGGACTATCCTTTGGTTGTTGATTTTGCATGTCTAAGATAAAAAAGCTAGCCGAACACCTAAAATATGGTCTAGCCTCATCTCATACCACATGGCCGGACTATGCTTTGGTGGCATAAAAGATTAGGCACTATTCCTGGGTTGGTTTTGTATGGCTACATGCATAATAAGAGGAGAGCAGTGCTACTAGAAAGATAACATAACATCAAACCATATATATATATATATATATATATATATATATATATATATATATATATATATATATGGAGTACAATAACGATTCGAGTTCAGACTACATAACCATGCCTTCATCGACCATAATAAGAGGAGAAACGTGCCACACTAGTCATACAACTACTACATAAACATACTAGTTCCAACAACAGATGATTAACATGACTTCGTAGTAGTAATGAGCACCAGGCAGCATACTAGTCCTAACTACAAATGTTTACATGACTTGATACTACTAATTAATTCAATGAGCGGTGCCATCCCATAGCTCTAAGCAAGTCATGCAACAAGGGTACCAACAGGCATGATCAAAATCCAATGCCTACATGGTAAACCTGCCTGGGTTGAAACTAGCAAACCTCTCCGCTATGTCAAACCATAGGATCACTTCACCCGCTCCTGCTGTGGGACGCCGGAAGCCAATCCGGCAAAGGCGAGCTAGATCACGACGGGGCCACCTCTATAGAGCCCTCGGACATGTCCTCAGTGGACAATGAGTGGGACCACGACGTTGTAGGAGACCTGCTCCTGCCTTGGGGCCCCAATAGATGACGGCGAGCTTGACCACGATAGTACCGCCGACGACGGCGAGGTGGACTGCACCGGGAGCGATGGTGGTGAGCGAACCACCAGTGCCGGTGGCGTGAACATCGTCATCTTGGGTGACTGGGAGACCAATGGTAGCCTAGGAGATGGCGTGCGGGAGTACAATGGGTACCAGCAGTCAAGAAAGGGTACGAACAGGCATTGAAGCGGGGTGCACCAGCGCATTGGAGGAAGTGTGGATGGAGCTCGGCCACTGTTCCTCGAAGAGGACGTGGAGCGCTTAATGGGGACGACCTTCATGGGAACTGATGGAGAGGTGGAGGTGGGGACTTTGCGAGGTAGTGCAGGGCTAGGGCTTTTGGCAATGCAGGGGGGAGTGAGGCTAGGCTTTGTACACATAGGGACACCAGGGCTGGAATAGGCTTCTGACGTGACCGCATGACGTTCATCATTACTAGTACTATTCGAGTAGTGAATATTTTAGATGGTCGGACCTTCTGTCATCTGGTGAAGTATATAGTGCAGTCCATTCCAAGCAGTCGCAGGCTCGTGACAGCCAAGGGGCAGCAGCTAGCTAGAGATGGCTATGTGGTTTTATAGGTTTTGATCATCTGCACACCCTCGGCTGTGTTTGAAGCTACCGCTTCAGGAATCCAATACCGTACTACTTCATGCATGCAACCATAGATGGTGCAGCTCCTATTTGTAGCACAGCCGATCAAGCAAAAGTTCTACTCATAGCTGAGTACAAGAGTTACGTGTCCGGCCCGTTCAAATTTACGCTGCTTGGACTATCAGGTGAACATACAGTTTACAAGAAATAGGTAAATGTCATTTCGTCTAATATCATAGAGGGACATGGTTGGGGGAAAAGTTGTTAGCGAGAAGGTTGGGAAAATGCAAACGGATGAGGGAAGGGGACGAGAGTGAAGCGAATACGGCAGGAAAGCTGGACACAAGAAGTGAATCGAGAGAAAGAGATTTTGACAACCATGACATGCTTGAGACCTAAATGCCTAGTGCAGTTGTGATAGGTCTTTTCTATACTTATTTCACTCCAATCCAAGCAGTCACAGTAGTCCTACGAGATCAAATACACTTTATTCTTGTGTTCATAGTAAAAGTCAACAACTATGCCTCCTTCGTTCTGCATTAGATCAAGGCGAGACTTGTTCAGATGAACTCCTCGCTCCATGGTTGTTTCAAGGTCAACAAAATTTATCAAAGACACGAGTTGGCCTCAATAGAGATCAAAGGCACTCATGAATGTTTAGCATATCATAGATCAGATCAAAGACAACTAGAAAGAAATCCCTAGCGAAAAGCAATCAACAGGGGCTACAAACCAGCTACAAAATGTCCAAAGGACCTAAGCTACACCACGCTCAACAGAGTTTAACCCACCTAATACAAAGTCAACAAAAGTTAACACCAACACGCAAATAAGAGTTCACATATTTGCAAGGGTGTCCCACAAATCAAACCTATTCATGACTACTAATACTACTGATATGTCCCACAAATAGGGTTGAGGTTGGCATGTAGGATCAGCTCCATGTCCACCTTTGCTAAGACGGTGTTGGCGACTGGCTTGAACTCTCGACCAGATCGATGATGTCATCATCCTTCGATCCCGATGAAAAACCCTGCTCCGCCACCCGAATGTTCACCACTACGCTAATATGAAGCTGGGCAGCAGCCAGTGCCGTGGTAGCCCCCTAACAAATGGCTTTGATCACCATGGCTTGAAGGCGGACCGACAGAGCTCGGAGGTACTCCTCTACGGCGACCGAATTGTCCACTGTTTCCACGGGGAAGGCCACGTCACAGGCGGCTTGCACGCACAGTTGCTGGGTTCGGACCCGCATCCTTAGTTCCATAAGAAGGTTCATCATGTTATGGGCCTACTCCTTGACCATCACCTAGTTGGCTTGCGCCGGGGAGGCCTCATCCTCGAAAACTTGAAGTGCGTCATGTTAATCCTTCAATAATTGCTGATAGTCTGCGTTGTCTGAGTATTCGCGCTCTTCTGATGATTCGCCCACTTCAGAACCAGAGGGCAGTGTAGGGACACACGGGCTCGACGACGGTGAGTGGCGACGGGACGACTCTCCGACAACACCAGGGGAAGCCCCATGACCGGGGATGGCGCCGTCATGGAGAAAGCGTTGCATAATGGAAGCCAAGTTCAAGCCCATATAGGATAAGGGGGAGAGCGATCAGATTGAGAATGCAAATGACTTATACCGAACTGAGTGGCGTAGCATGGCACGGAATCGTGGGTGGCTGCCCCCATCGGTGGATGCCTCACGGGGATGCTTTCCAAGCGTCATTGCGGACGAAGAATCGGGCTCCAGGGCCAACAAGGCTTGGGACACCATAATGCCCACGTTCACCTATTGAGAAAGTAGTCACATTCCAAATACTAGTTAAATTAAACAGCATGAACAATACTAGCTAGTGTGAGCATTGCTCTCATATTCTAGTTAAATGAAGATAAATAACATGAATAATGGTACAGTGATGATCCACCTTCGAAGGGGGAACTGGTGATGGGTTAGAGACCATGCTGACAAGAGGTCCATCTGTCAGAGGAGGATTGCCGGCATGGAAGGCATTCGGGGGCTCCCCATCGCCATGATCCTGCATGGACACTACAATAGCTATCATCATCAGATCATCTACCTCCTCTAAGCGGATGGGGACGCTCAACTCGATTGTAGGGTCTGTCGTGCCCTGGAACCCCCATTGGGGATGGCCTCTCATCTTCAAGGGGAGGACCTAATGGTTGAAGAAGGTACAAATCACCCTCGGTGCCGTCAGTCCCCAGTCCTTCAGATCCTCGATCACATCCAACAATAAGCGCAAAAGCTGCTGTTCCAATAGGGTTGGTGGCCTCGACCACGATTCCAGCGTGTTAGGACACAACCGATCGTGAGAAAAAGTCGGCAGCGGTGGCCACTTATTGGTGGGGACGTAGAGCCACCTATGCTTCCAATCTAGGTCAACGGCATAGTGGTGGTCAAGGCTCAAGTAGCGCTCCTCCAATCTGGGATGAACTTTGATCGAGCCCCCCAATCGGACAACGACGGTGCCAAGAGGACGCTGACGGAACCACCCAGAAAAGAAACCGCCATAGATCATAATGGGTAGGTATTCCTAGGAAGCCCTCACATAGCATGATGAATACCGAGAGGTGGAGGATCCCCTCTTGGGTTAAGTCATGGAGGCAACCACCTCAGTAAGGGGTGCGCCGGCAGCCCGAACCCAAGAAGGTGGAAAGGGATTAAAGAGATGACCTCATTTTCCTTCGGCCTCGGCTCCACTTCGCTTCTCACCGGGACTCTCCACCCGAACTCCTCGATGGCCTCCGGTATCACACCCCTCTCTCGCAACTGGTCAAACTCAGCCTAGTCGATAGACGACCTCGTCCACTCTGCCATGGTCCTAGCAGGAGGCGTCGGTGGTGCAGTAGGGCAGAAGACAAAAGCTTTGGGATGGAATCAGGAGCTCTAGAGAGAGAAGGCAACAAGGATAACCTTCCCTCTCGCGCCCTTGTCTCTGTTGCTATAGTTTAGGGGCCGTCGACCACCCCATGACCGAGACGTTTGTGTGGGTGGGCGGCGGAGCTTCACCTTGTCCCATCAATGTGATGGGCCAGGAGGCAATGTCCCCTACTATAACAGGCTACTGACACCACCCACACGCGCATGCCGACGCGGGAATGCAGGAGCATGTCGTCCAGGTAGTCAAGATTTCAGACGACCAGACAGTGCGGTCTAATCCAAGTAGTCACGATAGTCAAGGGGTAGATTGAGGACTTGCTTCAACTTTTCTTAGTTTGCAGAGGCACGCATCAGATTATAAAAACCAAATTCTAAATAAAATTATTTTTGATGCATGGTTCTTGCAAGTTCAACAAATCTTATCAAATACACAAAAATAAGATGAGTTGGGTTCAACACAGATCAAAGCCACTCATGACTACTACTACGACTGATACAAATGTTGTGACCGGGTGCACTCCGTTGCTAATAGTTTTACTCATAGCTCTGTACTGTATAGTGTCCGATGAGATCAAATGTGCAGCATCCGAACTTTCTTGTGAGTGCAGTAAAATATGAACAACTATCTGGCTGCTCTGTTTCAGTGGCTCATTTCTCAACGCGTATTTCTCGAAAGGCATGCTCCTCAGAGATCGTGGAGATGTGGCCTCACCTTACCTCCTGCTATCGCCGGGCATCTACTAGAATTCAGGTCCATCGGCCATGCGCGTCCCCTGCTATAAAAATAGAGGGAAAATAGGGGAGTCAGTACAGTTGCCTTGTAACCTTGCGAACTCACCTTTTCTGCTCACCGCCTCCACCCTAGGACCTCGTTCTTTAAGTTTGAACCATGTCGGTGGAGAAGCGTCCAAGGGAGGAGATGATGGTATGAGACCTAGACATGACTAGGCAGGCTCTCTGCTCAGAGAACCGAGAGGTAGAGCGGCTATGGTCATGCCTCTCCACTATGGAGATAGCACTCGCCACAGCCGATAGGGAGATGGCACGGCTGAAGCCATAGCGGGTTAAGCGCAGGTGTAGCTCGCTAGTAAGGCATTGTCATTACTATACCTTCTTGTTTTGAGTGGCACTGCACCTTATGAATTGGTATGGTTTTCTCGTTCTTGCTCTTTCAGCCGTCATGGAGCAGTTGAACACCGCGTCTGTGCTGTCGGCGGGGACAAACTTCCTTGAGCATGTCCGTGCTCCACCGACACGGATCTAGGAGGTAGTGACGAATGACCTTCGCCACGAGGCTGCGTCAACCCTGGCCGCTGCCCACCTCCGGTCAGACGTAGACTTACGTGTGGTGGAGCCAGGGTTCTCACTAGAGTTGCTGGGCCAAAGGGCTTTATAGGATTTTTTCTATAGGATTTGGATTCCTCAAAATTCCTATTTCTCCTCCATTCCAAAGGAGCCATAAGTTTTTGAGTTTCTTTTGTCCACTTCTTGGGATTCCATTTGGCAGTGTTGGTGGGCTCGAACAGACGAGGAGATCTGCCAGAGCGAAAATTTGATTTTCGGCAAAAAATTCGCACCGCACCGAGCAATGTCGCCAACACACACCGAAAATTAGATGTCTCTCTTTTGCCCTTCGCGTGGAAATTAGGTTTACCATGCCATTGATTTTAGACAAGGGCATTTGTGGTGATGTGATGGCCACATAAAAGCGCAAGGAGTCATTGTCTCTGCCTCCATCTCCATCCTCCAGTTGCCACCATCTCTCCTCCCGCTCCAAATCCTAGCCCCATGGCTTTCCTCTCCACTCTCCAATTGTACCCTCTACCACCTTTCTCCGGACCCTAGGCGCCATCGGCACAGCAGCTTGACTCATCAATCTCCACTCTCTAGCCGTACCCTCTCTCATAGCTTTTCGAACCCTAGTCGGAGCCAGATCCCCTTTGATTTATCGATAGCAGGTCAGCTAACGGTGGAAGGACTACCTCGATGATGGTATAGGCTGGATCTAGATCCCCTACTTCGGCACCTATCATGACCAATTGGATCTGAACCCTAACCAGAGCTAGATCTGGTACCCCAGCATCAATGACGGTCGCACTAGTTCTGCGACCACGATGACAAGATGGTTGTGCCAACGACGAAGCGTAGCCAAGGTACGCGGAGGAAGAGGTACACAAATTCCTTTTATGATGTGTTGTATTGTAGTGGTTCAACCTGGGATATGTAGATAGCCATGGGGTTGCATATTTCCTATAGTTGATTATAGCTGACATGTGCTTTATTGGATTAATGACTTCCGTATAAGCTGTAGTTACTAGTTAGGCGCTTATTTGTATACTCTTACTCTCTGTTATGTTGACATTTGCTAGAAGCTTTAGTTAATAAATACCTTTTTAATCTAGATGAACAGCCACTAACTGCTTTTGAACAAGAGCGGGAGGCACAAGTCACAAAGAATCATAGGAAGATGGAAGAACCAGGGGTGGTTTTTAAGGGATTTGGTGATACAGATGAAACATATTCAGATTTACAAGATGAGCCAGTGTCCCTTGCAGTTGAAGTGCTTATTCTACCTTGTATTGAGTTCGGGCAGGATGGGGCGGGGGGTGGGGGTGCAGATAGCAATGCAATGCTTTGCTGTCTGGATAGCAATGCAATTTGTACATGCTTCCTGCTTAAATTTGTTTCTCCAATTTTAGTGTCTGGTTCGAAGAAGCCACAGAAGAGGCTCCGCCAGCAGGACAAAAGGCAGCGCTGATATCAGTCATAGAGAAAGGCAGTCCAAGAGAGTGAAGTCAATAAGACCTAGAGAGTTGACTCATGGATCTAAGAAGAACAAGCAAAACCATACAAAAGTGAAGTGCCACAAGGCTACAGAATCTCACTCCTATGCTGTACAGCTACAATCATTTATAAGTGATGGTTGTGTTTTATTGTTACTCTAGCCTTTGTATAAACAGAATTCATATGCACTGTTAATAGAAGCAATAGTGGCTGGAGCCTAAGGCCTCCTTTGGAATGCAGGATCAGAAAAACATAGGAACAGGAAAAATACAAGAATATGATTGGAATGCATGTGAAAAACAGAGGAATGAAAAGCAGAGGAATTTTGTTAGAAGGGGTGTTTGGTTTTGTACAGGAAAAACATAGGAAACCATTATAATGAGGTTTCACTGGATGTTTTTTTCCTTTGTTTTTCCTATAAAAGTTGAAGGATAGAAAACTTTTCTATGGTTTTCCTTCCCCCATTTCTTCCTGTGAACCCAAGGCCTCTATGGTGCTGATTCTATAGGATTATTGATTCCTACATTTTTTCTTTGGAAATCCTATGAACTAAAGGGGCCCTAAATTTGGCATCATCATTTAATTTTGAAGTTGCAATACCTGTGCATTGTGCTTATGTAATCCATATCTGTAACCTATTGTTTACTGCTTGAATTTTGCAGTATGTAATCCATATCAGTACCTGTGTGTTGTGCTTATGTAGAGGGTGTTTGGTTGATGGCCACCGACCGCCACGCCACAAACTGTGGCTCGCCATGGGAACCAAAGTAGTTGTTTGGTTGCTGACTTAAATGAGGCTACCACAGCTTTACTCAGTAGAGAATGAGCCACAAAAGTGTGGCGGATGAAAACCCTGCCACCGCCACAACTCGCCACAGCATGGCTATGTGTGGCCAAGATCCAAATAGCCCCGTAATCCATATCAATATGAAACATGTGTTACTTGTTATGAACTAATCTCTTGGGTTTTCAATTAAAGTCATCTTCCACTATCTGTAACCTAAAGTTTACTGCTTGAATTTCACAGGAAGCTATGAAAACTATGCGAGCAGAACCTATTGCTGATGGGCATGAACCAATGACAAGTGTTGATGTTGTTCCCACTGTCCTTTGCCTCTCCCATGGCCAAGTCCACTCCCAGGTCAGCGGCAACACCCTTTTTTTTTAAGAATGCTGGTATCCCGATAAGCTCCGTCAGAATAGAGACATCGACGGAGAGAATATTTCGGGAACACCTTATTGCTGAACAGAAAAGTTTCGCTAACCTCGTCGAACAAGCGGATGAATTGAAGAGTAAGGCAAAAAAGACTGAAAGGGAGTTTGAGGAGTTTAAGATACAGCAACAGGAGGAGTACAATAAGTTATGTGAGGATACCATGCACTTTAACTCTTCTTCTGGTAACTCTCAGTCATCAACTCTGTTGGCTTGATGCAGTGAACATTTGTGGTTTGATGTGTGTACTCGTGTGCTGGTTTGATGTGGTGAAACTATCAGCGGGTTGCTGCTGATGTGTAAACAGTAATTTGTTATATTTGATTGTCATGCTGAATAATTATGTAGACATCGTCGAATAATTATATAGTCAATCTATGTAGTAGTGATGATCTTTAATTACTTTTATGATGAATTGATTGTTGGGCACATGGTAGAACATGGGCAGGTCACGTGATCAAATAAAAATATGACACGTGAAGTAGCCATGGCACTGCATGTGGGCTAATAAAAATCCAACATGTGGAAGAAAGCCGTCAAGCCACGTGGCCGAATAAAAAAACGAAACATGGATGGACAGCACCGTGACACGTGGTCAAATACAAAACAGTCACATGGACCAATAAAAATATGACATATGGTCCAATGAAGACATGACACGTGACCCAACCGCAACACGACACGTGTGCCCATAGAAAATAGACATATGAAACAACAGGGGCCCGACACGTGGTCCAATAAGAACCTGAAATGTGCAAGAACCAAAGATTACCACGTTGTCCAATAATAAGGTGACACGTACCCGAACCATCTACAATGCAACCGGCTATAGCAGGTACACGTGAAAAGCATCTCCAACGGAAGCAACCACCAACGTGGCTGTCTCCCTGCCCATGCCAAAGCAGTTCTGTGACGATCGGTTTTCGTCATAGATCTATCCAATTCTATGACAATTTTCTAGAATCGTTATAGAATTGCAAGAATGACGCGACTTCTATGACAGAACCGTTTTTTGTCATAAATTCGTCATAAAACTGAAATTATAACGAATTTGGCTCCTTCAGTGATGAAAACTGATCATCATAGAAGTGAATATTCCTGCTAGTGCTATCTCCTTTGTGGAACACAATAAAGGGCAGAAACTGGCGTGCTGTCAATTTCAATAGGGAGTGTTGGCTTTTGCTTTTGGGTTTCCCCCCGGATTATCGTGAGGATGAGTTTGTTGCAAATGCTATTAGCCCTTTTGGTCGTGTCATGTACTGGATTGACAATACTGCTCATTTGACTAGGCTTTTTGTCAAAGCTAGAGTGATTGATTATGAATCAGTCCCTCAGTTTGTTGTGATGACCAAAGGTGAAGGTTTTCAGGGTGAATCTTGGACTGTGCAGTGTGAGATTCTTTTGGGAAACCTTCTTAGTGGTATGCCAACAGATGAGGACCTTGAACCTGGGCCTGATAATCTTGCCCCAAGCAGCCCCTTTGATTTCTTTGGGTTCGGGCAGCAGGGCCTAGGTCCTATAAATCCACCACCTCATCAGAATGGGCCGAATCCTCATAATGTGCATCTTGCTGGTGGACATAATCAACCCATGGAGGCCGCTGAAGCTTGGGATGCATGGCCAGAGCATAACCCAGTTGTTCAAAACATTGCTCTGAACATTGATATTAATGAATCTCCATAGATGGGCATAGACCTGAATGAAGCACCAGATCAAGAGGAAATGATTGTGGATCCTCTCTCCCCCCCAATACATGAAGAGGTCCTGGAACCCATTTTGGTCTAGGTCAATGAAGCTGAAGAGGATGATGAAATGGAAGAGGAAGTGGTGGTAGTTAACAATGACAATCAGGAGCAGATACAAGAGGTCCAAGCTCAAGTTGATATCCTAGCTCTGATTGGGCCTGTCAATGTTTTCCCTCTCGAGATACAAGAAGATGAATTAATGAATGATGAGGAAATTCAGAACCAGGCTGCTCTGGATAATGATGATGCCCCAAAGGTCTTTATCGGCAAAATTCAGCTTCTGGAAAGGCCAACTCATGGCCTGTTTGAGCAGCAGTTCTTTGGAAAATCCCCAAGCTTTTTGACTGACTCCTCTGTTCTTTGGGGCAAATTCTTTGCTCCCTCTATTGGTAAGATCCCTGCTTGCTTTGCGCCCTATGGATGGGCCAACTTTTTTACTGTTATCCTTTTATCCCCAAAGATGTTTGCTCAAGTTAAAGAAATGCTAGGCTCAAAAGCTCTAATTAGCGATAGGTGATGAGCCTTCAGTAGGCTTTGTGCTACCAAGATCTTGCCTAGTTAAGAATTCACCAGTCTACAAATTGACTGAAGTATTGATGGATACTGATGATCTGGAAAGTGCAGTTCAGAAAGAAGATATAGTTCAGAAAGAAGAAGAGATACCTGAGTCTAAGTCTGTTGATGGCATGCTTGACAGTCATCATAGCTTTTCTAGCAAGAGGAAGACCAGAAGCAAAACTGTGATTCTGGTGGACAGTCAGGTGAGGAGGAGCCCGAGAATCAAGGGGCACAAGAAGGGTTACAAAGACTCAATACCAGGATAAGAGCTGCCTGGGTTGCAATGTAACTCCCCCAATGCTCACTGCTAGAGCCATAAAAAAGTTTGGCTTTACTCTCTGTGATATGGATCCTACGTCCATAACTGAAGAAGTGCTATCTAAGAAGAAGACTGCCCTTATGGGGTCCAAGTCTGCAAAGAAGCCTCCCCAAGCTGAAGAGGATGATGTTTGTGTTTGTCATGGCTTCTAGAAACAACAACAAATCTTGAAATATTTTGTGTTGGAATATTAGAGGGGTTAATGCTGAAAGTAAATGGGAGTCTCTCAGAAATAAAGTGTCTGAAAGCCAATGTGATGTAATATGTCTACAGGAAACTAAAAAGGAGAATTTTGACATCCCCTTCATTAAGCTCCTCTGCCCTCCCTCCTTTGATAGTTTTTGCTTCATCCCCTCCCTTGGAGCCTCTGGTGGCGTTTTAGTTGTCTAGAAAAGTGCAGTTTTCTTGGGGATTAAGATTTTCAGAAATAGTTTTGCTCTGTCAGTGGAATTCATTTCTCAACATAATAATTCTAGCTGGGTTCTAACCAACATCTATGGCCCTTGTGATCCTGAGGGCAAGAGGAATTTTTTAGAATGGTTTGGTAACATTCAGATGCCAGATGAAGTTTGTTGGCTTGTAGTAGGAGACTTTAACCTAATGAGGAAGCCTGAAGATAGAAATAGACCGGGGGTTAACATCACAGAGATGCTTCTTTTCAATGAAGACATCAGCTCCTTAGGATTAGCCGAAGTTCCTTTACATGGGAGGAAATTTACTTGGATAAACAAATAACAACCCCCTCTACTTGAGAGACTGGACTGGTTCTTCACCTCCAATCCTTGGACTCTTGATTATCCCTATACAGTGGCAAGGTCTCTTGTTATGGAAACTTCAGATCACTGGCCTTGTGTGATTGGAGTCAAAACTAGCATCACAAAGAGCAAGATCTTCAGGTTTGAAAAATATTGGATGGAGCATGAGAGTTTCTTACCTCTAGTGGCAGCCTGTTGAAATGATCAGTTTCCACAAACTGATCCCTCACTCAGAATTTGGCAGTCTAAACTTTCAAATCTAAAGCAGACCATTGCAAACATCAAATTAGTCATCAGTTTTTTTTATTGCATTGAAGAATGGAGGGATCTGTCAATGGAAGAATGGAATTTTAGAGAATTAATTAGTGAAAAGCTGTCAGGTCTGCTTCATCAACAAAGGCTCTACTGGAGGCAAAGAGGAACCATAAAATGGGTAAAGCTTTGTGATGAGAACACCAAGTTCTTTCATGCTAATGCATCAATCAGGCATAGGAGAAACCTGATTACCTGCTTGGTAGATAATTGAGGCACTGCAGTGTATGATCATGAGCAGAAGGCTAATATGCTATGAAATGATTTCAAGGAAAGGCTTGGACCCTCCAGTTTTCAGGAGATGCACTTTGACTTGCCTTCCTTATTAGCCTAGGATACTGATTTGTCCATTCTTGAAGTCCCAATTGCTGAATCTGAGATGGATGAAATTATCAAGGCACTACCCACTGACAAATCCCCAGGACCAGATGGATTTAATAATGAGTTTCTTAAGAGATGCTGGCACATCATAAAGCATGATTTCTACAATCTGGGCGTAGGTTTCTTCATGAATGATATATGTTTGAGGAGCATCAATGGGTCTTTCATCACTCTCATCCCTAAGGTGGACAGTTCTTCCAGAGTAGCAGATTTGAGGCCAATATCAATCCTGAACACATCAGTTAAGGCACTCACCAAGATCCTAGCCAATAGACTTCAGCCTCTCATCACTAAACTTGTTCACAAAAATCAGTATGGCTTCATAAAGTCAAGAACAATACAGGACTGTTTAGCATGAACTTTTGAGTATTTGCATATCTGCCACAAGAGAAAGAAGAAAATGGTCATTCTGAAACTTGATTTTGAGAAAGCTTTCAACAAGATTGAGCATAAAGCCATTATTGAGATCATGAGGGCAAACGGATTTGGTCAGAGATGCTTATCCTGGATGAAAACTATTTTCAACTCTGGTACTTCATATGTACTGCTCAATGGAGTGCCAGGGAAGGTTTTTCATTGTAGAAGAGGGGTGAGGCAGGGGGACCCTCTTTCTCCTCTTCTGTTTGTGCTAGCAGCAGACCTTCTCCAATCTACCATCAATAGAGCAAAAGAGTTAGGCCTCCTAAGGTTGCCAATTCCTCTTCAGTGTACCAATGCTTTCCCAATTTTGCAATATGCAGATGACACCCTCATAATCATGGAGGGATGTGCCAGGCAGCTCTTCACCCTCAAAGCCTTGCCCAGTTCCCTCTCTGAATCCACAGGGCTAAAAGTAAATTTTCATAAGTCTATGATGGTTCCAATCAACCTCTCTCATGACAAACTAAATCATCTGGCTAGAACTTTTGGCTGTTCAACTGGTTCCTTGCCTTTTACTTACCTTGGGCTTCCATTGGGCTTAACAAAACCAAAACTAGAGGAGTTCATGCCTATTGTCAACAGATGTGAAAGAAGATTGGTCAATACATCCATCTTTCTTTCGCAAGCTGGAAGATTATAATTGACCAATTCTGTCTTCACTGCCCTCCCAACGTTGTACATGAGTACCTTCTCTATGCATGTCACTATCATAGAACAAATTGACAAATACAGGAAACACTGTCTGTGGAGAAGCTCTGATGATAATAATAGAATCAACGCAAAGGCTGCCTGGCCTTTAGTCACAAGGCCGAAGCCTGAGGGAGGATTAGGGGTTCTGGATTTGAGAACACAGAATGAAGCCTTGCTGATTAAAAACTTGCACAAGGTCTTTAACAAAATTGACATTCCCTGGGTGCAGCTGATTTGGGAAAAATATTACAGCAATGGTAAGCTCCCAAACCACATCAGAAAAGGATCTTTCTGGTGGAAAGACATTTTCAAGCTACTAGATAAGTTCAAAGGTATGGCCTTGATCTCTATTCAGAGTGGTGCTTCATGTCTTCTATGGGATGATCTTTGGCTTGGGAAAGTACCAAAGCATGCTTTTCCTGAGCTATACTCCTTTGCCAAGAAACCAAATCTGACCCTGGAAGCTGCAAGTCCAGTCAATCCTTAATACAAGATTTTCAATTGCCTCTGTCAACTGAAGCATACCAGCAGTTCCTTCAGTTAGAAGAGATAGTGAATAATTTTCAACCCACTGGGTCCAATGATATTTGGGGAGGACAGAACTTCTTATGTGCAAAAGCTTATAAACATCTCTCAGGCTCAGCTTGGGTTCATCCAGTTTTTAGATGGATTTGGAGGTCTTCCTGTCAACACAAACACAAAGTGTTCTTTTGGCTGCTGGCACAGGACAGGCTTAGCACAAGAAACATACTGAAAAGAAAGCATATATATTTGCAGTCATATAATTGTGCCCTGTGCAGTAATTCAGTAGAGGAGACAGTTGATCATCTGTTTCTGCATTGTGGCTTTGCAAAAAACTATTGGAGTCTGATTGGACTGACAGTTCCACATTCCCAAGGACCTTTTCAGATTCTGGAGGCTTTTAGAGCCCAGCTTAATGCCCATTTTTTCGTGGAGATAATTATCATTATGTGTTGGAGCATTTGGACAGTGAGAAACAATTGGATCTTCAGAGGCGAGGAAGCAAGTACACAGCAGTGCAAGCACATCTTCAGAAGTATCTTCGGCCTAGTTATACTTCATGCGAAGAAGTACTTTCCCCAAATCAGTTTATGGCTAGAGCAACTTGTGTAATCAAATTTATTTTCTTTGTTTCCTTTTTCGTTTCTTGAACTTCCTAGCTAAGCCCTTTCTTAGAAACTCTAGTCTTTTGTTTGTTATGTTTTTGTTCTGCTCAATAAATTTCAGTAGGGGCGTAAGCCCCTCCTGTTCGCTCAAAAAAAAAAAACGGTGGCCGAACGAAGAAACCATGAAAAGATGACATGGACAGTCACGATAGAGTAGATAATATAATTAAATCTAACAAAGGCACAGAAGCTGCTAAAATTTCATAGCCTGCTAGCCTTCCGTCTAAGACTTCTCACATCCGCCAAGAACTGGACAAAAGCTGCATGTGACAAGCCACCGCTGCTTCTTTCGTGCGTGCCGCCGTTCGGACCCTGCCTCCCCTCCTCAGACAGTCAGACTCCATCACCAGCCTTACCTTGGCCTCTACGACCTCGGCCTTTACAAAACCCGTTTGGTACCCCTCCATCTCCACCCCAACACCCATATCCTGGGTCATGAATACCTTGTTCATCTTCTGCTCCGCGTACAACGGCCAACACAACATTGGGACCCCAGCCATGACGCCCTCCAACATCGAGTTCCACCCACAGTGGGTCGCGAACGAACCAGTCGCAGGGTGCTGGAGAACCTCTACCTGCGGTGCCCACGATCTCATCGAGGTCCAGCTTAGGTTGTTGCCCCAGGAACCTCTTGGGGTCATAGATACTGCTTGCCGGCCTGCGCACGACCTACAGGAACCGGTGCCCGGACATGTCCAGCCCAGTGGCAATCTCCTTGAGCTGCTCCTGCGAGAATGCACCCATGCTCCCAAAGCAGAGGAACACAACGCTGCGCTCCGGCTGAGCGTCCAGCCATCTGAGGCACTCATGCCTCTCATCAGCTCGTGCACGAGGATCCCGTGCGCTATTGCCGACTAAAGGCCCGACGCAGTAGATCGGAGGCAGCACCTTGCCCAGGACACACTGGGGATCACTGAGCGCCTGCAACGCCCGGATTTCCAGTGACTGAAAAGTGTTCACCAGAACTCCCCTGGTGTCCATGCCGCGCCGAAAGATGCTCGCCATGGTTTTACACAGCTCTTCCTCCGGGTGTTCCAGCAGCTCTGCGATCAGGTGAGATGCCGGCATGGGCGGAACGCCGAGGAACTCGAGGGGCCTGTCCCCGAGCTCCTTCAGACCCGTCTGGCGACTGGCCAGAAGCGCGGGGATCTGGGTTAACACGGCCAGAGCCGAAGCGCTGGACAGGGCAAACGTGTAGACGGGGACACCCAGCCTCGCGGCGACGTCGATGGCATCGGCGCAGAACATGTCGATGACCAGCGAGTGCAAGTGCTGCCGCGGGATGGAGCAGAGGAAGCTCTCGAGCTTCTCGTTGTACCGTCGCAGGGTCTTCAGCATGAAGAGTAACGGGTGCTTGCCGGAGCCGGAGCCGGCGACGTCGTCAGGTGGTGGGACGTCCGGCGGGAGGACATGGAAAGAGATGGACGGAGTGGCCGCGGCGACCCGCTTAAACTGAGAACGGAGGGACAATCACCATGGTGACGTCGAAGCCGTGGTTGATGAAGACCTTGGCGAGCTCCGCCATCGGGATGACGTGGCCGATGCCGGCGCTGGGGTACAGAATGACGGACTGCTTCGTGTCTCTGTTATTGAGGTGGAACTGCCGGCGCGGCGTGCGGTTCGCCATGGCAGCCAGCGCGACTTTTATCTCCGTGGGGCCTTCCCGGAGAAACAGTAGACTTGTTAATTAGTTTTCTTGGTAGTGAAAGCGAGGGAACATCTATGGTGGAATTCGGCATAAGCGCTGTGTTACTGGCTTCCGATCTGCTTGGATTTGCATACTTTCTAGAACAAGATAACACTTGGTCACGACTCACGAGCGTAGGTTTGAACGTTCAACACACAAGTGGAAGCTGGGTGAGCTTTGGGATCAGTCACCATCGTTCTAGAAAATTCCATGCTTCTGTATGAAACTCTAACCCGGTCTAAATCTAAATACCAAATAACAAATTAAATTATATATGCGAAAACGAGTGCAATTCAAAATTTCGGTAAAGAGGCGACTCGGGGGTGACGTTGCCGCCGCCACAAAAGCCTTCTCCCAGGCCGCCGCCGTCATCCTCTGGTGACCGGCGGCGGCGGCCTGCGGTGGCACTCAAAAAGGTGTCCGTCCGCGACCTCTCTCCCCTCCTCCACTCCTTCCTCTCCCTCGTGCCCCTGCTCCATGGCATATTGGCTAGCTCGTATCCGTTGCCCAGGCTGCTGGCGTGCGACGAGCTCCTGGATCCGGCGCCCTGGGGCTTGGATCTGCATCGTGGTGGGCCCACCTGGATTTGCAGCTCGGCATGTGCGTGGCCGCGGCTGGGCAGTTCATCAGCTGCGCGGGTGGCGGTGGATGCGGCATGTGCGTGGCCACGCGACCGCCTCGGTGTGCGGCTCAGCGACGGCCAACCCTGTGGCTGGCACAACGACCGGCCCTGCGGCTGGCACGAGCTGCTGCGTACTCCCTCCGTCCCAAAATATTCATCGCTTTCGCTTCCCGAGAAACAACTTTGATAAAATATATATTACAAAATATTAATATTTATGGTACATAATTAGTATCATTGGAAAGATCTTTGAATCTAGTTTTTTAATAAATTTATTTGAAGATACAAATGTTGTACATATTTTCTACAAATCGAGTCAAACTTGTGGCACGGAAACCGAAAACGACAATTAATATGGGACAGAGGGAGTACGTGGCCTTAGCCGTGCAGGGTCACGTGCGCCTTTCATGTGCGGCTCTGCAACGGCTAGCCCTACAGCTGGCGCGGGCGGTGGCGGATGTGGCCTGAGCCGTGCGGGGCCACGCGAGCCCCTCCCTTCCCTAGCGTGTGGCTGATGGCGGCTCCCCTGGCGGCGGCCCCGCTGTGCGGATCGCCTTCTTCCAGCCGGGCGAGGGGCGGCGTGGACCATCTCAGGCGTCCTCATGCCAGATCTGGGTACGCTTCGCTTCTTGCCTGCCATTGCGGTGCTGTTGTGGGATTCGGTGCAGCGGCCCCTGCTGGGCATGGAGGTGGGTTCACCTAGCTTGGCTGTGATGTTAGTGTCTTGGCGAAAGCTTTGCCCGGCTCGCTGCGAGTGCCGGTGGTGATAGCACCCTCAGAAGTCATGTTTCTCCTTGGAGACGTTGCTGAAGAACCTCTTCCCGCCAGTGCTAAACTACGGATCTACGGCTAATGGTGGCTTAGGCTGTAGGCCTCCTTGCAAGGTTCCTGGGTGAAAGCCCTGCTCGGCCTCCGGTTAGTGCCGTCGGCATTGGCTCCCTCGACGTCATGTTCCTCCATGGAGACGTTGCTTTAGGACCACTGCTCTGGCCTCGCACCCTGGTCTTTGCCCTTCTGCCGTTGTTCACGGTGATCGTCGTTGTCCGTTCCTTGCTGCATTGTTGGTCCACGTTGGAGCTACCTAGTGGGCATGTGCGTGTGCTTATTGCCTGTCTTCACAACGGTTCGTCCTACAGTATCGTCGTTTGGATTGTCCGCATGCTTTGCCGTCGTTGTTGCTTTTTGTGGCAGATACTTGCTATCATTGGTTTCCCCCCCTAGCGGACACTTTGTTGTCAGCATCGCTTTGTTCCCGGTGCATGATTTGCCACCATGGGTTTTGCAGGGCTCCCCTCCGGTGGATACTTTGCTACCGGTGTTTGTGGTTGCCCGTGTCATCTCCTTGGAGGGATGCTTAGTTTCCACTGGTTGGCTTCTCTGTAGGCAACTGTTGCATCGATGTATTTATTTACTCAGTTCTAGGCTGTCGCTGGGTGTTGTGGCCGAGGGGTCGCCCCTACTTTTTCTTGTTGTTTTTGCTTTTCGTTGCGTCTTGTGGTAATCCTTGGATTACCTGGGCTTGTCTTATACCGGAAATTCTACTTCTTAATGAAATACATGGCAGGAGGACAGTCGCAAAAAAAATAGTATAATTATACCCAGAATAATTCAAACCAGTTTAGGTATGACCATATTGCTGTATTTTCTAGGTAATTTTATTTCTGTGCAACACATAAAATTCATCATAAAACGGAAGTGTATGAACGGGATGTTAGAGTATATTAGGATATATGATAGATTAGGACTGTGTAAGCCTGGCTTGCCTTATCCTTACGGAGTGTAAGAAAAATGGACCCCATGGCCATTTAGTTTGGATTGTGGTTTTTTATGATCAATATGACCATTTGGACTAATATTGTTTGCTAGTGTTTTTTTTATATAGTTCAAATAGGATGCAAAGTGAACTTGGACTTAGGCAAAGTTGTGATCTGAATGATCAACACCTCAAGCAAAGCATTAGGAGCATTGTTGAAGACCTACAAGTACATGCAAGAGTCCAAAACACAAGATGAAAGAAGCCCAGACGACGACACACGAAGAAATAGAACTGCAGCACCGGATCTATCCGGTTGCTGGGGATGGAGGGGGGCTGCAATGCCCCGTCGGACGTGTCCGTGTTTATGTGGTAAATCCACCCTTGTTGCCGTTCTACCATTGGTTTATAGCAATAGAACGCCTACCTTCTCTAGTTGTCGACCTCCTCCATCTAGATCTACGTTGTCGTAGTGGTGGCCGGGCTTGGCCATGAACTATCCCTACGCGCCATGGTGGTTGCCAGGCCAAGTCACGCCTTGACCCGCCATGCAGGGGGTCTATTGGTGAGCAGATATGGTCCCACACTCTCACTGCTTTGCACCAAGAGGTCGTCGCCAACCCATGTCGTCTCTGCCCTTGCTGACAGTAAAAATGTCACACTTTTACACATCTAAAGTACCGTCAATAGACTTTAGAATAAAAAAGAAGTTGAGCATATTTTATCAAATAACAAGTTCCACAAGTATATAGAGTACGTCTCTGAGAACTTTGCTAAATGGAGGAAATGGAGCCAGTGGGCCCACACTAGGAGGACAGACACCACCCTAGTGGACTCGCTACCCACTCAATCCACCCAAGAGCCAAGAAACACACTTTCAAACACTACCAACCATTGGACACATTTGTTTTTCCTCTGGACGCTCATCAAGCCCAAAGAACATGGATTGAAGGGCCCACATAGTAAAGAACCGATGTATTCAGTGGCCCCACAAGGTGCAAACCCACTCAAGATGGTGCCAAGAGAGACCCCACCTGCCAAAGGGGGGTCAGCTGATCCCCCTAGTAGATCAAGAGACCCCCTACTTCTTCCATCGCCTCCAGCAGCTGCCATGCAAACAAACACATCTTGGGCACATCTCCACCGTGCACTCTATGGTGGTTTTATCTGATGGATGAGTGAAGAGCACACGGATTCATGGGTCCACCTCCGACAACTATAAATAGATGGTCACACACCCCTCTCCATTCATGACTCAATAGAAGACACACAAAAGAAGTAGAGAGCTCCATTGTATCTTAGTCTAGTGTGGGAGTTATAGTACAGTTGAGCTTCGCTCGGGTTTGCAGATCTAGTTTTCGGGAGAGTCTGGTATAGCTCTTGTATATTTCCTTTTTAAGTAAGATTATACTTTATTCAATATAATATATTTCTCTACTTTACTTGGTCTTACTTTGTGCTGCATTTATCTTTGTGATAGTGTTGTTGTGGTGCAATGCCCCAGAGTTCAAACGACTTAGATCCACTCTGCACGCTGAGTGAACCACACCTATCACCATCTCACTTGCACTGTCGTCCTCGCTTCGCATACAAGGATTAACAAGGGGATTGTGGGATGAATTATAGAAGCCTTATATATTGGTCTAACCCACATTTAACAACCAAGGTGGGACTAAACCCTCCACAATATCTCATTAACATGCACATGGCTCACTGTGGGCCAAATTCCAAACTGGGCTAGATGTGACATGTGGTTATCTTAGTCTATACGGTTGTATGCTTGCTAGATTGATGTCCAAGCCTCCGCTTGTACATTGAACACCACCTTAACGGGTGCTCTAGTTGATCTGTGTGTACACATCTAGAGTGGTGAGCTATAGTGTAAAACATGGCGTGTTTATACTAAATCTTGCTTGTGGTTGCTACTTGTCACACAGATTGTTCTAGTAGCTAGACAACTAGTAGGTGGTGACAACTCTATGTAGCCTTCATAATCCACCACATGTTGTAGGTAAGTTATTAAAAGAGTAGGTCCACCCTGTTAGTCGCTTTGGACAAGGATTTAGTCCTCTTGTTGTCTTGTCTTTCGTCCCGTGTACACGTCATGTGGACTCGGTCTGCTTGATATATCTATATACCCATAAGTTGTTGCATCCCTGTTGAAGCCCAAACCCCAAAACCCTAACCCTAATCGTGATCGTGAGAGAAGAGGAGATGGTCATCGGTGAAAATGAGGAGGTCACCATAATTAGAGCTATCAAAGTTGCTACCTGGGATTTGGATTTCTTACTTAGGTTCATCCTCCATCCTTGTTGTTCATCCTATTTTATTTCCATACCTTGATCCAGATTAGGGATGGCAATCGTACCTGCGGGTATTGCACTAGATGGATGTGGAGGTGAGTACAAAATTCTACCAGTGGGTACCCATACAAAAATTCTACACGTGGGTACACGTGCGAATATGTCGCTTCACTCGTTGCTGAAAATACAAAGAATCTTATCTATTATAGTGATAATCTAGCTTGCAGGTGCTGGTACCCGTGGCTATCGTAGTCGACATGTGTGGGTACGAGTACAAAATCTTACTCACAGATATGAGTGCAGGTGTGAAATCTTACCTGATAGGCAATTTGTCGTGGGTGAGTATTTTCTCTACACATGCTCCTTACCAAACCATGTACCATCTCTAACTCCAATAGTGACTTAATTTCCTTTTTGCAATGCTCTAAATTTAAATCTATATAACGAAGTGGCCTCACCATTTAGCTCTTATACCAAAATAATATATATATATATATATATATATATATATATATATATATATATATATATATATATATATATATATATATATATATATATATATATAACCTCACAAAAGAGCAGTTCCTTATTCATATGAGATTAAGTCCTCAGTTAGGAGTTTCATGGCGTTGTTTTCAAGACTGCCATGTCATATAGAATGAAATAAAATATGGATCAAACAAACACTCTCAATAAAAAGTTTTATTCTATGGTTTCATAGATATTTAATTTTATGACTCAGAGAGAGTTGGTAATGGTGTCAAAAGAATCGATGAAACTCATTTATTCTACATTTTCCCTTAAACCTTGTTGTGTCATAAAAAATAATGTCTATGTGACAGCCTATTAATTGCAAATAAACTCACATGAAACTCTTACTAAGACTGGCCTAAGGACAGCCCCACCAAATGGTGTCTGTGAACTATCATTAGCCACTGCAAATGATATGATCGACCTACTTAACTACCCAATTGATCATTACAATTCAGAATAATCAGAGCAACTAGTAAAAGCATTCCTAACTGGATGCTGAAAGGCAGTAATTTCTTGGTAAAAGCGCACGAGCGTTGAAGTTAGGGTATGCGTTCACACATCTCCTTTGTGATGTGGTTCTCAGTGGATACGGGCATTTGTTTCCACGAAATTTCCGCCCCAGAGAATTCAACTTGAAACTCCTGCTAGAAAGACTGCATTAGATGCATGTATAGTATAAATAAATGCTTAGACTGAGCTCTGTGTGTGCATAAATACAAGCAAGCTAAAATTCTTGCGTTCCTAGTAAACCAAGGTATCGTTTAGTTCCACTTTATTTTGCAAATTTTTTCAAGATTCTCCGTCACATCGAATCTTTAGACGCATGCATGAAGCATTAAATATAAATAAAAAATAAAACTAATTACACAGTTTAAACGAAATTCACGAGACGAATCTTTTAAGCCTAATTAGACTATAATTGGACACTAATTGCCAAATAACAACGAAAGTGCTACAGTACTATTTCGCTAAAAATTTTGCAAATTAAACAAGGCCCAAGACACATCTCCACACCAGTCACCAGGAATTAGGAAACCATGGCAAGCGCTCCCGTAAACGTCTGCCAGTTTCGACGCACGCAGCAAGCTGAAGGACCTGCCGCCGTGCTGGCCATAGGCATGGCCAACCCGCCGCACTCCGTGCCTCAGGACGAGTTCCCAGACTACTTCTTCCGCGTATCCAAGAGCGAGCATCTCACCGACCTCAAGGTCAAGCTCAAGAGAATATGTAAGCTAGGTTCCCACTCGATCTTAAAAATTACACCAAATTATCAGTAGATGCGCCAAGAAATATATTTTCGTTGTGTGCTTATTTCGTGTTATAAATATTGATGTTTTTTAATAAACTCGGTTAAAATTTATAAAGTTTAAATAAAATAACTTTAGAAGTTGACGAGATGAGAGAGTTCATGCAATGCATAGTTTGACTTGACACAGTTTGAAAGTTGCATTTAAGAAACAAATTACTTTTCATAACTTGAACGTCCTTTGAAACAAATCGAATGGAGTACTTTTTTTATAAAATAAAGTAGCTATACAGAATTTAGTCAAAGATTATTAAAAAAATTGGAATATTTGAATGCTTGAGCACTTTTTTATATATAAAAAATGGAGAGAAATGGTCAATGTTGTGAATTTTAAAATTATATGGCACCCTGGTTCTCCTTGCCATATTTGTCTTTTACTTAAAAAACATAGTTTTTATTCGTTTAATCACTTCCCAGACCTAGCTCAATTACATAAAACACCAGTACCATGTCGTAGCATTCTTCAAACAAAAACCATTTTTTCAAGCATCCAAAGTGTGGCTTTATACGTCATAGGCGGCATGTAGGTTTCATAACAAACGATTGCATGTACAAGTTTGTTGCCAAAGAAAAGAACATGTTAGCTCAACTTCAGACCTCTACTTGGGCCGTCAATTATGGGGCTCACGCCAGGGGCTTACTTTTTCTGTGTGCATGATTCCCTTACCTGCACCCGTAGGGATGGTAATTGGATGATTTTAGACCTGAGACATGTGGATTTTAGACCTGATGGAGGCTGGGATGGGTCTGTGTTTTCCACGTGGGTCTCAAGTTCGGGGACCCCAAGGAGCGGGGGCTCGGTTGGTCAGCTGAGCAGGGGCTCAGGCTGCCCGCCCGCGGTTCGAGCGCTGGCTCCCGCGCGGCGCCTCACCTTCTTTCTTAAGAGTATCCGGAGACTCCCCCGTGCTTTCAAAAAAAAAAAAATGAATCCAGCCCATAAATAATGAGAGTTAGTTAATCAGCCCACTTCCTTCTGAGCCCATCACCCCACTCCTTCATACTAATCCAACAACACCCGGGAAAAGTGGGGACGGTCCCCATCAAGCAAACGTGGGACCTTCCATAAATTTATGACACGCGTTCATATGCATGTATCCAATTAACAAGAGAGTTGTAATTTTTCTTTCGAACTATTACTCCTAAATTTAAACAACACCTCACATGTCACCAATCCATGGAAGGTGTCCTCGGTTACTTCATGGGGACCATCCTCACTAATTTTTCCCACTACGCGTCGCACCACACGCAACATCGCCGCTGCTTGCCCTATCCTACTCTCTCTGCCTTTCTCTGGTCCACTCACCTTCTTCCATCCGCACGTGAAGTAGAGGTGCGGCCACGCTAAGCAGCTACCCTCTTCTTCTGCAGCCCTGCTCAACCCTCTCCCATCTCCACCTTCTCCCATCCGCACGTGAGGTAGAGGCGTGACCATGCTGAGCAGTGGCCCTCTTCTCCTGCAATCCTACTCACCCCTCACACATCTCCTGTAAGTCGTTCCCCATTCTCCTGGCTCCTCGTGGATCTCGTCTTGCAATCGTCCCAATACCGCGGCGAAGAAGCACATGTGTGTTAGTCACTCAGACAGTGCCTATGCCATGACTGCTCATCAAGCAAGCTACAGGTGATAGGCCACGCATTGTGATGGTTTTCAGTTTGATTTGTGCTCTATTGTGAAGAATTTGTCTATGTTGGTTCAACTATGCTCGGGTTTTAGAAAACTGATGTGTTTCGGAGACCCATCAGGTTCGAGGACGGGGGCACATTTTCACACGAAAGGGAGTTCGGGGCCAGGGCGGCGGGTTTGAGGGTCGGGTGTTTCAGGTGTGGGTACACGGACGCTCCACCTGGCCGACCGCCCTATTGCCATCCCTATGCACCCACGTGGATTCCACCTGCACCTCCATCCCATACGCGGCCAATTTTGATTTTGGATGTTGGTCGTGTGATCTACTAGTTGTGGAATCAGATCCCCATCCTTCCATGTGCCCTTCCCCTCCATTGCTCGCCGGATTAAGGAGCTCTATCCACGCATTGTGATGGTTTTCAGTTTGATTTGTGTTCTATTGTGAAGAATTTGTCTATGTTAATTCAACTATGCTCGGGTTTCAGAAAACCGATGGGTTTTGAAGACCCATCAGGTTCGGGGACGGGGGCAAATTTTCACACGAAGGGAGTTCGGGGCTAGGGCAGGTTTCAGTGTCGGGTGTTTCAGGTGTGGGTACACGGACGCTCCACCTTGCCCGACCGCCCTATTGCCATCCCTACGCAACCACGTGGACTCCACCTACACCTCTGTCCCACTGCCGCCAATTTTGATTCTGGATGTTGGTCGTGTGATATACTAGTTGGAATCAGATCCCCATCCTTCCATGTGCCCTTCCCCTCCATTGCTCGCTGGATTAAGGAGCTCTGGCCATCTTCCCTACTCCCACCCACCCGGCATCATCTACCCCTTCCAGCCGTCCCCGGAACACAACTTCCCCAGCTGCCTTCCTTGTGAGCGCGACCTCCCCTGTCGTGGTTTCCTCTAGCGCGCCCTCTATGGTCAATTGTCCTCCCTACCGGTACAACCTTGAGCAAGTGCTACCAAAACTCCAACCTGATCACAAGGTGCCCTTCACTGCAGCCACCTCAACCTCGACCTCATCCTCTCCAAAAGCTCGCCTCCCCTCCCGACTGGTTGCCCTTCCCAATCAGCGATGGAGGGAGCAATAGTGTGGCTCGTGGTCGGGAAATGAAAGATGAGAGAAAAAACAAAAAAAATATATGTGACTAATAAATGGGTCCCACGAAAGTAGAGTCTAGAATTTGAAGGCTATTTCTAAAGTTAAGATTAAAAATAGGGCACGCAAAAGTAGAATAAATCCTAGAATCAAAAGTAGGGGCATGATTTGGGAGCTCTTCGGTTGTTCTAAAAGTACTCCAACTGTATGGTTCAATATGTTCCACATTTGTCAGTAGTTGACAGATTTTCTACCAAGCCATTTGGTTATTTGCCGCCGTTTGGCGCTTTGGGCACAGTCACACATTTTCAAACTTAGACCCCATGTGCCACGCCCACGCACAAACAAAATCTTGCAAAAAGTGTATCTAAGCTGTCGTGAGAAATTTGTTCTTCACACCTCAGCAAAAATTTCACCAAGTAGTTTGGCTTGATCTTTGGAAGCACATGAACGCGGTGGTGTTCCGAGGTGAGCAGCCTAGTCTCACACGACTACTATCAAACTGCAGAGCAAACTGAAGACTGGAGCTGCAGGATTCCGACAAAGATCAAGTCATTTGTAACGGTGTGGACACATATGTTTCAAATGTAAACTCCTCCCCCTCTCCCACTCGGTTGTAACTAAACTCAAGGACTTATGTCCTGCAGGGCTACTGCCCTCCACCGGCAGTTTTCCTGGCATGAGTGGTCAATATATCAGGTGGGGACCCCTTCGCCCCTCCCGTCGCTCCTCAAAAAAAAGGGTGCCAATTAGCCTCAATTTGCATTAAGTCATTCTTAGTAGAAATTTTATAACCACATTGTGCGCCACGCAGGCTACGATTCCGATGACCGAGGACGCGATCACCACGCAGTTCGCGCGGAGCGGCATGGATTACCACATTGGCAAGCAGGTTCCGACGATCGTGGAGCAGACCATCAAACAGTGCTTGCTCGACGTTACTGGGACGCTTGGCATCGACGTGGTGACGTGGAATGACCTCTTCTGGGCGGTGCACCCTGGCGGCCGTGCCATCTTGGACAGCGTTGAAGCAGCTCTCAGACTGGAAACTGAGAAGCTAGCAGCCAGTCGCCATGTGCTTAGCGAGTACGGTAATATGAGTTCTGCGACCGTCGTCTTTGTGCTCAAGGAGCTTCACCGCCGACTGACCGCCAAGGACGACGGTGATGAGGAGACTGCCGAGTGGGGGGTCATGATAGCATTCGGACCGGGGATCACAGTTGAGATAATGGTCCTGCGTGCCACCACCAACCTCAAGGAAAACTATGTTTAATGCATGTATTAATTTATTTATCTAGCACACTTGCACCGCTATATAAAATACTGATATATTAATATATTAGCAGTATGGAGCGTGTTAGGGTGTGTTTGTTGTCGGACACATGGTATATCCTGCATTAGTGGATGTGGATGCAGGCGGCTGCGTGGAATCGTATTTCAAAAAGAGAGTGTTTTGTGGGATTGCATGAGCAGTTACAAGAAAATTGATATGTTATTTGGTTGCCTGTATAAGCGGATAGAACTTGACTATCATATACTCCCTCTATCTCTGAATGTCTGTCGTTTTCGACTCCCGAAAAACAACTTTGACTAAATATATATTAAAAAATATTAATATTTATGATACATAATTAGTATCATTGGATAGATATTTGAATCTAGTTTTTTAATAAATTTATTTGGAGATAGAAATGTTGCATGCATTTTCTATAAATCGAGTCAAAGTTATCAGCATACAAATCGTGGTGACAAACATTTAGGGACAGAGGGAGTATGACTAACACTTGGGTCTCTCTAGATCGATCGTCTACATCGGCAGGGCCTGGCCCGAGAACGATGGCCAAAATGGCCGCATAAGCAGAGCCTGGACGTAGCCATATTTCTGTATGGGCAGATACAACACGGAATAGTTGAACCAAACATTCTTTGCCTATAGTTTACACGACTGTCGGTGTGTAGGCTAGTCGGATGCATGCATCCAAGCATGCCCTTAATGCTGACGGATTGCACTCTAGGGGACTGAGTGACCACAAACCATTCTTCTTCCTCAACCCTCTTCGCTCCCACTTCGCATCTTCCTCGGCCCTGCACTCCCACAGCCCACCTTCCTCGCCCACCACCTCGCCCAGTGGCGCTCCCATTGTCGGCCGCCCCACCCACCCCCTGACACACCGTTCCGTCCTCCATTAATCTCAATCGAAGGAGGATATGACACATGACCTTCGCCCCATCGCGAGCTCTTCCAAAATGCTTGTCTCCTACCGCTCGCTCAGTGGTGCTACCGCCACCTCGCTTGCCGTCCTCAACCCACCACCTCCACTAGGCTGACCGCTGCCAGCGGGCCCCTCCCCCTTCTAAGGCTACCGGCCATGGAGCCCCATAAAACCTAAAACCCTAATGCTGGTGAGCTCGTCTCCAACAACAGTGGTAGAGGAAGGTAGGCAATGCGCTCATGGGTCGTGGGACGCGCGGAGCTCATGGATCGTGGGAGGAGCGCTCCGCATGCAGCATGACCCAGCCCTTGATAGATTTTGCGTAGCCCTCGGTAGACTGCCGATCAGATTTCATCGACAGTGGTGTGCCAAGTAGGGGGTGTGCGTGCTGAACTCATGGCCAACCAGATGGTTACCTTTCTGAGCTCCATGGCCCTTCCCAAGCCGAGCCAGATCTTCATGATTGGATCCATGACTTGGGTCGTCGGCCCTGATGGCAACGGGAGGATCATGGAGGCGGTGTAGGATCACCCTGCACCCACTGCGCCGACACCTGCAATGACATCTCCGATCCCGGCGCCCCGCCGCTGGGTTAGGAGATCTATCAGCAGTGGTCGAGAAGGTCTGAGCACATATCATAGCTGCGCAAGTCCAAGTCAACGAGTTCTGAAACGACGCCCCATCTTACTCCACCGCGTCAGCTCATAGCCACCGCTCTCGCTGTGACGGAGGAGGCCATCAACACAGTGACGATGGCCCTCGACCTATGGCCGGAGGTCCCTACCTCTATAGGGGATCCATAGGCAACTATGAAGCTCATTCACGACATGACGACCGCCCGCCATGCCACCAGGGAGGTCGGGGTGGCAAACGTAATCAGGAGGTCAATCAACCCCTCTCTCGTGACCTTCGCGGCCACATCAACGTCGGCATAGATGTCCGCGGCTGCATAGAAAACAGCAGGTCTGCACGCTATGAAGCATAGATGGAACATCGCTAGCAATTCAACGCTGAACATGAGGGATTTGCTACCCGTCAATTACCACTTCCTGCCGACGCATCAGGACATCGCCCCTTCACCGAAAGGCACCGAGCCATCCGGTGACCTATTGGTTTCAAGGTCGTTGGTGTTAACACCTATGACGGAAAGGCCAACCCCGCTCAGTGGCTAACTCTATACGAGATTGTTGTGAAAGCTACCGGCAGAGACGAAGATGCCATGGCGAATTATCTTCCCGTCATGCTTAATCAGTCTGCAAAACAACTGGCTCCTCAACCTGCGGAAGAACTCCATCCGATCTTAGGACGACCTCAAGAAAGTCTTCACCGACAATTACATGGCCACGTGCGAGCATCCCGGCACAAAGTACGACCTAGAGAAGCTTCATCTGTCCTCCGAGGAGTCCCTGCGCGACTTCATCAGGCGCTTCTCGAAGACAAGAAACTCCATTCCCAACATCACCAACGTCGAGGCCATCTCTGCCTTCACCAAAGCGCTCCGGCACGAGCAGCTCCATGGAAAGTTGTACCGCAAGAGGCCTACAACCATTGGCGAACTAATACAAACAACAAATGGGTACGCTGAAGCCGAAGAAGCTAAACAGGCTGCCCGCTCCGCCCACCACCAGCACTGCAACAATGATCGACGTGAAGACAGGCACTACGTCGATCGCAACCGCTATCGTGACGATCACGACAACCGCGACCACTGCCAAGACGATCGCGATCTTCGGCGTGATGATCGCCTAGACAGCTCGAGGGGTAGACAAGGCCATCGTCGCCGGCCTGATAACTCGATCAACACCGCTAATACTCAAGCCAAGCGCACCTACGACGCTGACTTCGACAAGCTACTGGACGACCCATGCCTATCCACAAGGATGCCAAGCACACTATGTGAGAGTGCAGAGGCCTGAAGACAGCGCTCGGTGGCGAATCCTTGAAGAAGACACGACGTGATGATGATGAGACCGAAGACGGTTAGGGTGAAGAACGAGGCAAGAACAAGGGCCCAACCTACCAGGACCCCACCAAGACCATCGCCACCATCTTTGGTGGGAGAGATATTTTCGAAGACAAGCGGGAGTAGAAGCTTGTAGCCTGACGTGTCATGTCGGTCGCTACATATGATGGTGCTGTCGCTGATCCCAACTACCTCGACTGGTCGGAGTACCCGATCACCTTCTCTAGGGCCAATCAGTGGTCAGACATCCCATATCTAGGGCATTTCCCACTCGTCCTAGATCCCATAATCAAGGACGTGTGCTTCCAGAAGGTCCTCATCGATGCAGGGAGCGCCCTCAACATCCTCTTCGTCGGATCTATGGAAGAGCTAGGGCTCAATGTGAGGAAAATGGACCCTAAGCCTATTTACTTTGGATTTTGGTGTTTGATGACCAACACAACCAAATTGGACTAATGAATTTACAAGTAATTGTTTTGTAGTTCAATAGGATGCAAGACATGACTTGGACGAAGGCAATGTGATGATCCGATGATCAACACCATAAGCAAGACCTTAGAAGCACAAGAGAAGACCAAAGATATCAAGCAGGAACCAAGCCGGACGCAAGATCACGAAGAAACAAGCTCACAGAGGTGACCGGACGCTGGAGGCACAGTGACCAGACGCTCCGATCAGTGACTCGGCAACAGCAGGCGTCAGCAGCAGCGACCGAACGTAGAACAGTAAAGTGACCGGACCCACCGATGGCATTGTTCATCACCCCAGCAACACGTTTAGTATTGACCGAACGCTAGTGGCAAATCGACCGGACGCAGGGCTGCTGCGTCCGATCGAGTACAGAGAGGTTCCAGAGCGGTGAAATTGCGACCGCACGCGTCTGGTGGCATGTGACCGGATGCTGGCAGCGTTCGATCAGTTGATCACGGCTCTAACGGTCAGGACAACCGGACACGTCTGATTAGGACGACCTGAGCGTCCGGTCAGTAGCAGAAACGCGACATTTCGTCCCCAACGGCTACTTTCTCAGTGGGGCTTATAAATAGACCACCCAACCGGCCATTTGACGTGTGTGGAGCTGAGGAAACATATCTAGGGTGTTGATACACCATTTTAGTGATCTCCACTTGCATAGTGCTTAGTGATTCATTAGGTGATTAGCGTAGGTGCTTTGCGAAGTGCTTAGGTTGATTAGACCACCGCTTATGCGCTTGCTCTAGGTTTAGGCCTAGTGTTTAGTGAGATTTGCATACCTCTTACCACTCGGTGCTTGCACGCACCATTGTTGTACACCGGAGGGGATTGTAGTCTTGCAAGATCACACCAACTGTGTTTGTGGTGTGGCCGCCACCGTGTACCAGAGGGAACAAGGCCCGTGGTATTTCGGTCGGAAGCTTGATAGTGAAGACGGCGGGGAGCATCCAGGAGAGGCTTGCTGGAAGGCACGTTGGAGACCCACTTGCACATGGGGAAGGCTCGAGGCTATCCACGGAGTTACCCGATCGGGAGCTTGGCCCTTGTGAGGGATTCCTTGCGAGGGGCTCCAACGAGGACTAGAGAGAAGTTTGCAGGCTTCTCGATACCTCGGTAAAAATACCGGAGTCGTCGACGGGAGTTTGCATATCTCTACCTTGCTCTTTAGCTTCTGCATTTACATTGTTTGGATTACTCCTTTTGTGGTAGAGATAGCAACACTTTAGCAAAACTATAGTTGCACATTTAGATAGTTTATCTTTTGCATATGTTTTGCAAAGGTTAGAAAAAGTGGCCATAGTTTAGAGTTTGAATTTTAAGTTGCCTAATTCAGCCCCCTCCTCTTTGGCGTCACGGTCTCCTACACTCAAGAAGGAAGACCTCACTCACATGGACATGTTGTTCTAGGGAATCATTCCCAGGAAGGCATCCCTACCTCTGGGACATATTACACTGCCGATTTAGTTCGGCACCGCCAAGCATTTTCGCGTCGATTACGTCAACTTCCTCGTCACCGATTTCAACATGGCATACCATGCCATCCTTGGCTGACTAGCTCTTGCCAAGTTCATGGCCGTGCCGCACTATACGTACCTGGTGCTAAAAATGCCGATGAAGCAGGGGGTCCTCTCCTTGCGCGCCAGCCTCGACATCGCCTACAACTATGAGTAGGAAAGCTTTCATGCTCGCTGAGGCAACTGACATCTCCATCCACATGTAGGACTGCATCATGACTTCATAGCTGATCTCTTTGAAGGACCTAGAGATCCCAACCATGGAGGCCACCCAAGCATCGACCAAGTCCAAGGAGGTGGAGGAAGTGGACATCATCCCCAACGACCAGTCCAAGACTGCTCGGATCGAGGCCAGCCTCGAACCTAAATAGGAAGATGCGCTCGTCAGCTTCCTAAGGGAGCATGTCGACGTGTTCACGTGGAAACCTATGGACATGCCCGGCGTGCCTCGGGAGCTGATCGAGCACTCCTTAAACGTCTCAGCGACTGCCAAGCCGATCAAACAGAAGCTTCAACGATTCACGTAGGACAAAAAGGAGGCCGTTAGGGTAGAGATAACCTAGCTCTTAGCTGCCGGTTTTATTAAAGAGGTGTATCATCCAGAGTGGTTAGCCAACCCGGTTCTTTGTAAGAAAAAAGAATAAAGAATGGAGAATGTGCATTGATTACACCGATTTCAACAAACACTGCCCTAAAGACCCCTTTGGCCTACCTCGCATTGATGAGGTCATAGACTCCATGGCTGACTGCGAGCTCCTGTGCTTTTTAGATTCCTACTCGGGTTACCACCAGATCGCATTAAAAGAAGAAGACCAGATCAAGATGGCGTTCATCACGCCCTTCGACGCCTACTGCTATACGATGATGTCCTTCGGGCTTAAGAACACGGGTGCGCCCTATCAAAGAGCCATCCAGCGCAGCCTCAAGGACTAGATCAGGAAGAACATCGAGGCTTATGTCGATGATGTGGTGGTCAACTCTAGGACTACTGACACCCTCTGACCTCACCGAAGTTTTCAAAGCCCTAAAAGTATACCGATCGAAGCCGAATCCCACTAGTGCATTTTCGGCGTTCCATTCGGTATCCTGCTAGGCAACATCATCAGTCGCCGCATCATCGAAGCCAACCTAGAGAAGATAGCGGCAGTGATCAACATGAAGCCACCAACCTGCGTCAAGGACATCCAAAAGCTAACGGGGTACATGGCGGCTTTAAGTCATTTCATATCTCGTCTGGGCGAAAAGGAACTCCCCTTCTTCAAGCTACACAAAGCTCAAGAGAAATTTGTCTAGTCGGAGGACACTGACAAGGCATTCACCGAGCTCAAGCGGTTCCTCACCACACCTCCGATCATGATCGCCCTAAAAAGGATGAAACCTTGCTAATCTACATTGCAGCGACCAACCGGGTAGTCATCACCGCCATCGTTGTTGAACGAGAAGAGGCCGAACACGCATACAAAGTCCAGCGCCTAGTCTACTTCATCAGTGAAGTCCTAAACTGTAACACCTTAGGTGTTTGGCTTCCACAAAATTGCATTTCATTTCATAAACATATGCATCATCTATGTCATCATGCCATTATCACTGAAACATGCATATGCAACATTCGCAATTCTGTTGTTTCATACTTAATTTGCTTGTGAATGGTAGTAGTGAAACATGTGAGTGCAACATGGGTTTCTCATACCTTGAAACATGGCAACATAGTAGGAATGTGGCAAGTTAAGCTTGCAACAAAAGTAATGAAACATGTGAAACATGGAATTGCAACCATTAAGTGAATTGATTGTTTTATGCTTCATCACATGTGATCATTAGAAAATTGGTATAACAATTGTGTAAAGTGGTTGATCATGGTCTAATACACCTTAACTACACTTAGGGTAATTGTTTGGACATTGTTCATATAGATCAAAATGACAAAATTGCCCCTTGGGAGAGGTTTGACTTGAATTGACCCTTAGAGTGCCACAGTTTGACTGATTCAAAAGACCAACTTAGAGACTTTGCATGGCTGTGCACTCTTTACCCAAAGTTGTAGCTAATTTATCAAGGAACAAAAGTTGTTTTATGATCAACTCATGAAAATGTGTGGAACAGCCTCAAACATGGCCCACAAGTCAAAATTGAAGGCTGATTCAAACACTTGAAAAATTTCTAAGTGTTATAACTGGATTCAGTTTCGTGTACCCAACTTTTTCACCTTGTATCTCCCTAACAAAGCCAAACCAGCTCGAGCTCCAATAATAAGAGTTGTAGTTCACATATAGATGATCAACTTTGTTAACTATGGCATGATCTAAATCATCACGGATTAGGCGCTAATCACCGTCAAACTTGCTCTGTCAGTCGGTCGTTGGATCACTGAATCGGTGAATCAGGCGAGCTACAGTGCTGGCCATTTTCAGAAAACGTCCGACGCGTGTATGCCGCGCGTCGCCAGTCGCCTGAGCACGCTGCCACGCGCCACGAGCATCCTAGCGCTGCTGGTCGTGACATGAGCACCCCGCGCGCCTGCCCGACACACTCGCCACTCCATTTGCTTTTCTTTCTCCTTCCCCGCGCGCAGCGCCGAGCCACAGCCGCCCTCCATTTCTGACCGAGCGTCGCAGTCGTCGTGCACGCTCGTCACTACAAAAACGCGCCAGCCATCTCGCTCCTAGCCTCGCCGTGATCCCCTCTACCACCTCCACCGTTCAGTCGGTCCACTTGAGCCTTGGTAAGGGTGAATTCGTCATTTCTTTCCCCGCCACCATGGCTAACCTCACCGAAGATGGCGTTCCATGCAGCCAACCACCACAGCAGCCTTACCGTCCCTTCTATCTCTTGCACTAGCTGCTGTGAGCGCTGCTGAAGCTCGTAGGGTCACCATTTAGGGCTGCGACGCCGTCGTCTCACCGGAGTCGGCCGAGCCGTGGCCGAGCGCCGCCATGGCCGTCACCACCCCCTCTTGCTGTGGTGATAGCCAAAATTGATGGCACTGCTCGATGCACATTGTTGAGGCGAGCACCGAGGCACCGCTGACCTCACCGGAGGAACCACCGGCGACGAGTTGCGCCGTCGTCTTCCTCCGTTCCCCTGACTGTCTCGCTGTCGCGCGGGTCCCGGTTGTCAGCCGCTGAGGCCAAGGCGGGAGCCAGCGTGGGCTGCGCCGCGTTTTGGGCCGTGCTAGCGTGCGCTTCGTGGGCCGCCATGTCCTTCGGGCCGGCCCAGCCAGTAGAGTAGGGTTTCAAATTTGTTTTTGTTTTATTTTTTTCACATATTTGTGTAGATATTCAAAAATATGTAGCTCTTAGATGGTAGATCCAAATGATGTGGTTCCAATTTTGTTGAGTTCATGATAATGTCTAGTTTCTATTAAAAATATAATCCATGCCATGTTCTGTTATGAAAATGGGAGTTTCTATTTATCTCTTTTAATCATGCAAGAAATAGGGGTAATTATATCTTTTTCTAGGTAGCTCCAAATGGCATGAAATTTTTATGATGTATTGCTCATATCATGAATAGATTGTAGTTAAATTTTTATATATTTTGGACATTGTATGTAGGAGATAGAAAATTATCTTGTTTGCATGAGTGGATCTTGAGTGAATTTTCATAATTTTTCTATAGATCTAGTTAGGGTAAATATTGGTGAGTGCTATTCTTATGCTAGAATGATACTAGGAAAAATAAGAAATCTGTTGCTTGACACTTTTCAATAGGGTTTCCTAATTATGCTAAAAATAGACATGCCACCTATTATTTTGGGTACAGCAAGTTCTGCTTGCTCAATGGCTTTGAAATTTTTATGGTAGTCTATGTGAAGCATGAGATAGCTACTGTAATTTTTGTAGATTTTTCCGAATAGTTTTACTATATATTGCTTTAATCACCTAATTTACTAAATAAATTTGAAAAGGATACTAAATAATTTATTTAGAAGTTGGCACTATACTTTCTAGTGTTCCTCTGGTATGTGCAACAAGTTGGTAAACTTGGTTTGGTCAAATTAGGCTTTTGCATCACGATTGAATAATTAAGTTAGTAACCCTGTCATTTCTGGACAGATTCTAGATTTACTGGAATTCAATTTGGTTAACGTAAGAATCATGCTGTGATGTTTACAATTGATTTGTAGATAATTTCATAAGATTTCCAGAATGTCCTCATGCAAGTCATTTGGATTTGTAGAACTCTTGTTGTGATTGAATTAAGGGACTACTTGTGTGCATATGAAACTTTAAATGTTAATTTAAGTATGCCTTTACTATTTCTAAGTTTGTGGTAATGTTCCTAGGTGTTAGGCCTTTAACTGAAGATGAGCATCTTTATCTTAGGTTATACAAGTTAGGTAAGTTGATCTTGTAATTTAAGTTAAGTTAGATACATGCTTAAAGTGATTTGAATAGAGCTATTTTACTCGGTAAACGAGTGTCCAGTGATGCTTTCGGAAACACTTACTGTGATTCATTTATCATGAGCATCATGTCATTCTTTATGCATCCATGATATTTATCTCGTGCATCGGTATGCAATAGGTGTACCAGAGGGAGTAACACTGCTGGAATTCGAGGAACCGAGCGAGCAGCAGCAACCGACACCGGAGGTTCAGGAGGTGTAGCCTTCAGGAGAAGTGCCAGACGAGGTCGCCATTGAGTGCCCGGATCACCGTCCTTGCAACTCTGTGAAAGGCAAGCCCCAGAGCATATTAAGCCTCCTTATTTCCGAAATGCAGTTACAGTATTATTGTTACCCTGAATCCTATGTAGCTCAGGCTCATGTAGTGCTTAGCCCTGCTTAAATACGGTAGAAGTCAGGTGATTTCCTGTCACCTGCGAGATATAGGAAGATACATATGGCATGGTTGGCTATATTTGTTATCGTGGAAAAGAACCAGTCTTAATGTGAAATGAAGACCGGACGGAGGCTTGCCGGTTTGCAGTGACCCCGTCTGTGTCGATTAAGGACTGAATCTTGGAGCCTTTCCTGTTCATGTTGAACGCATGCCTCTCTCTTAGTTGGCCGGGTCTGGAGACCGACCACAAAGCCGAGTAGCTCACCTTAGGCCGGGAGTCGATAAGTATAAAGTGCGCCTCGGAAGGGAGCCATAGGCGTGAGTCCAAGGGTAGGTGATTTAAAAGTCCTGATCGTCCTGGCAGAAGGGTAGTCCCTGAGAGTGCTGGCACTGATCGAACCCACGAATTTGGTTCCTGAGATGTTCCAAAGGTGACCCACGGCTACCCTTGCTAAGTATGCCAGGGTGAGAATTAGGAATACCCCCTCAGCTGAGTTGTAATTCGATTCGAGTCGCCGTCTCTCCCGGTTAGTGAGAACTTGACGGGCTTATCTCCAAAGTAGATACACTAAATAACCTAATGGTTTGGAAATGATGATATGATGATGACAGCCTTATTATACCTGCTATGGTTAATATTGTTTGCTCCTAATAAGTGAGTGCTCTAGTACAGGTGCAAATCTAGTGGACAGGTAAATGATGATAAACTTGATGCGAAGTTTAAATTGGTTACTATATTCATAAGCTCTTTATGCAACTGTGTCCAGCTAGCCCACCTCATAAGCCTTGCATGACCCTTGGTGTCTTTTATTTCTGGTTTTGACGGGTAAGTCTAGCTGAGTACCTTCTCGTACTCAGGGTTTATCTCCCACCTGTTGCAGATGACCAGTTCTACTTTGGTTGCTGCAAGTACTGCCTTCTCCCAGCTGGGGATGAAGACTAGACCGTTGGGCACAGTCTCTACTAGTTCTCGTACCTGATGATGCTTTTATGGGATATGACTCAGATCTGGCAATGTATTTGAAAACTATGAAGTTATGTACTAAACTATGTTGCTTTCGCACATTTGAACTTGGTTTGTAATATTTTATTTGAACTCTGATGGATGTAAATCGAATGCTACTTATGAAATGTTGTAACAGATGATTTGTTGTGTTGAATCACTATGGTCTTGGTTTGTATGTCGAGAGTTGGTTGAAATCCTTCGTGATTTCCGGACTACCGGGATTATGGGAGCTTAAGTACAGGAATTTGATCGCTTCGATGATTGTTTTTGTACTTACGTTCTTATGATTTGGTCGGTTCTGTTACAGCTAGTATCAGAGCAAGATTTGACACTAAACATGTCATTTGTGTATTTAAAACAAAAGTATTTGTGAAAATCCTAAATTAAATACTAAGTATTGCCAGTGGTCATATCTCTTATGCCCAAATAAGGACTCTTAGGTGGCTTATTAAAGTACTAACTTGGGGGTTTCTGCTTGTTTCTGTTTCGTCGTCCATTTGGCGTGCTATAGTATGGATGCCATCCGCTTGGGTGGTAATGTTTGGATCAAATACCTCTATGCTCTGGTAAGTGGGAGTTGTGAGAGCATGACCGTCCAACCATCGGTCTAGGGGAGAGTAGTTGTGGTTGCTCGCATACTTACATGTTCAATCATGTATCTATGAGAGTACTTAAATGTGGGTATCTCTGACGGGTAGCTGTGATACTAGAGTATATGCATCGGGGGATGTATGTATGAAAGTATTTAGTTTACATGCCTCTTTGGGAAATTATTGGGCTGAAATGAAATTTTCTGTAGGTACACTAACAACGTATCGTTGTAGATCGACTAGCTATCGTATACGAGAGAACATATGTATGCCACCGTATATTTCGCTAGCCTTTAAATTTTTCTAGGTTTGTGAGGACATACGGATCGTGCATGCATCATGTTCAAAGCATACATGGCATTTCTTGCATTACTCCCTCCTTTAAAAATTGATGGTCCCGACTAATTAAATTTCGTATCCCATAAATGATTCTCCCCTTACGTTGCAACTTTTTGCTACAGATGGCGCGCATGAAACTCACTGCTCGCAAGTCCGCTGGAGGCAGGGCGCCTCGTCACCGGTTAGCTCCTCGTGAGCCCCGTCTGGAGCCTACTGAGGCGGAAAGGCTGAGGACAGAGCTGGCCTAGGTGACTGCTGAGAGGAATGCGGCTCAGCACCATTTGGAGCAAGTAACATAGGAATGGGACCAAGAGACCCTGGAGGTTCAGAGGTTGATAGTTGCTCACTGCAACTGTGAACGTATGTTGATTCACGTGATGAACCAACGGAATGAAGCCTGGCACGAAGAGAATGTGTTGAGAGCGCGATAGGTGGAGCTAGAGCAGCAGTTGGCAGTTGCCGAAGAGTACAATGACCATCTCCATAAGGAGGTTCACCTGTTACACAATCAACTTCACCCTCTCCTGCCACCTGATGATGAGGATGAGATGGGCTCTGGTGTCATCATGGCTGAAGATGATGATGGCATTGAGGTCAATGGACCTGAGGACGTTCCACCTGATGAGGAGGAAGATGAGGAGTTAGAGCCTGCTAGTGATGAAGATAGAAGAGAGATCTTCGACACTGACTCCGAGGACGATGCGTAGTTTAGCTTACTACTTAGCTAATGCGCTAGCGCTAGTCTTTTGTGGATCCTCATGCATGAACGAGTAGCTTGTAATAAGTTAATCGTTGGGATGTAATATCGAACCTTAAGTTATCTTTGATGTTAGTTTGGGACCACTATGGCTTGGATGTAACCTATCAAACGTGTTATGCTCCACATATGTGAGCTTTTGACGAATTCCATCTTTACGGTCTATAGATCTCGTTGTTGGTTAAGTTCATCGCATTAATGTGTCAATTGATGCGCATGATGAGTTGTGTGATTGTGATGAATGATTGTGCCTCTGTTGATTATATGAATGCATTCTCTCCTATGGACTCAGTTTGGCATAATTATACAATTCATCTACAAAAATTTCCACATCGTCAGTGCTCATTGGCTATACATTTTGTAGATGGCTTATAACCTTCATCGCGGTCATAGCATGGGAGATGAGGAACAACCACCTCCTCCACCGCCCACACCAGCTGAGCTAATGCAGACAGTTGTTGAATTTCAGCGCATGCTAGCTGAGGTTATGCGCCATATGGCTAACCGTGATGACCGACATGTCCGCCAGGGACCTGAGCCAAACCAGTACAGCAGCTTTAAGGACTTCATGGACACAAAGCCTCCTATCTTTCATGAGGCAGAAGAACCATTACAAGCTGATGAATGGTTGAGCACGATAGAGCAAAGGTTTGGATTGCTCTGTTTGACAGAAGGCATGAAGGCCTCGTATGCAGGACGCCAGCTCCAAGGCCCTGCAGGCATCTGGTGGACCCATCACAGGACCACCTTCCCTGCAAATGTCGAGATAGTTTGGGACCAGTTCCAGACAGCTTTCTGGGGACACTTTATCCCTTCTGGTCTTATGGCCATTAAGCATACCGAGTTCATGAAGCTAACTCAAGGCAACAAGAGTCTTAATGAATACCTCCAGGCATTCAACAACCTGGCAAGGTATGCTCCCGAGTTCGTCGATACTGACGCTAAAAGAATAGCTAGTTTCAAGAGGGGCCTTTCCCCTAAACTGATGAAGTCTATGGGCAATTGCAAGTGTGTCACCTTCAATGAGTTTATCAGTGACACCCTGACTCAGGAGAATAATGATAAGATATATGCTATTTCCAAGACCCATAAAAGAAACTTTGAGGCATGTGCTTCTCAGTCTAAATCACCAGTGGTATCCAAGACCCAGTATCATCCACCCAATGCTAATGTCCGGTACCGCCCACCTCAGAAAAAAAATCAAGCTAAAACTGGTTTCCGCAAGGGGTACACAATTTCCTTGCCAAAGAATACCTCTGGGCAGGGCAGCTCCAATGTTCCGCCAGCAAATAGGCCGTGCTGGAACTGTAACCAGCCTGGTCATTGGGCAAATAAGTGTCCCTATCCTTCCAAGCAGAATGCTCAGGGAAACGTCCGTCAGGGGCGTGTTCACTACACGACTGTGGAGGAAATTCCTGCGGGTGAAGTGGTCACCGCTGGTAAGTTCCTTGTTAATGATCACCCTGCAGTTGTGCTCTTTGATTCAGGTGCTTCACATTCCTTTGTGAGTTCTACTTTTGCGTCTATGCATAAGATGAATGTGATTACAATTGTCAAGGGTGGTTATTGTATTAGTGCTGCTGGAAATAATATCCTGACTAACCAAGTAGTTAAAGATGTAAAGATTGAGATTGGGGATCGAGAGTTCCTTACGGATCTTGTAGTTCTACTGGGGGTAGGAATCGATGTAATCCTAGGAATGAAGTGGATGAGCGGGAATGGAGTGTTGATCGATACATCAACCCATGTGGTAATGTTGAGGGATCCTGTGGATAAGAAGGGTTTTCTAGTGCAGTTACCTCGTGATATCGCTATCCACAATACAGCCAATGCTACCCTAGCCAAAGCCATTGAAGATATACCGGTTGTCTGTAAGTTTCCAGATGTCTTCCCTGATGACTTGCCTGGATTACCTCCGGACCGTGAAGTAGAATTCAAGATAGAACTCATTCCGGGTACGGCTCCTATTTCTCGAAGGCCCTATAGAATGCCGCCCAATGAGTTGGCTGAGCTGAAGAGTCAGTTAAATGAGCTACTAAAGAAAGGTTTGATTCGGCCTAGTTCTTCTCCTTGGGGTTGTCCAGCTATCTTTGTGAAGAAGAAGGACGAGTCTCTGCGCATGTGCGTGGATTATTGCCCCCTTAATGCTGTTACCATCAAGAACAAATACCCTCTTCCTCGCATCGATATTCTGTTTGATCCGCTCTCCAAAGCTAAGGTATTCTCCAAGATCAATTTGAGGTCTGGCTACCATCATATCAAAATTCATCCTGAAGATATACCTAAGACAGCTTTCTCTACTCGTTATGGCTTGTTCGAATACCTTGTCATGTCCTTTGGGTTGACAAATGCTCCGGCACACTTTATGTACCTGATGAATTTAGTATTCATGTCGAAATTGGACAAGTTCGTCATCATGTTCATTGATGATATCCTTGTTTATTCTCTGAATGAAGAAGAGCATGCTGAACATCTGAGAATTGTTTTAACTCGGTTACGTGACAACCAGCTTTATGCTAAGTTCAGCAAGTGTGAATTCTGGTTGAACAAGATACCTTTTCTAGGTCATGTGTTATCTGGTGAAGGAATTTTGGTTGACCCTACTAAGGTGCAAGAAGTCCTAGAGTGGAAGGCACCTACTACGGTCACAGAAGTCCGAAGTTTCCTGGGTTTGGCTGGCTACTATCGTCGCTTTATCCTGAATTTCTCAAAAATCGCCAAGCCCATGACTCGACTACTTCAAAAGGATGAGAAGTTTGTGTGGACTCCGAAGTGTGAAGAGGCTTTCCACACTTTGCGGACCTTACTAACCTCTACTCCTATATTGGCACAACCTGACATCGAGAAGCCTTTTGATGTTTACTGTGATGCATGTGGCACCGGTTTGGGGTGTGTTCTTATGCAGGAGGGCCGGGTCATTGCTTATGCTTCACGCCAGCTTCGAAAACATGAAGTCAACTATCCTACCCATGACTTAGAGCTAGCCACGGTTGTTCATGCCCTGAAGATTTGGAGACATTACTTGCTAGGTAATGTGTGCAACATCTATACTGACCATAAAAGTCTAAAGTACATCTTTACTCAACTCGAGTTGAACATGCGTCAACGACGATGGTTAGAATTAATCAAAGACTACAACCTTCAAGTTCACTACCATCCTGGCAAGGCGAATGTGGTTGCTGATGCCTTAAGCAGAAAGGCCCATTGCAATTCCTTAGTTAGTGAAGACTTTCATCTGGCACACCTCCTTCATCCTGTAGTACTCCACAATATCACTGTGGATTGCTCTCTTAGAAGTCGAATTGTCGAACTCCAGAAGACTGATGTGGGTGTGTTTCATATCAAGCGGAAGATGAAAGAGCATGAGACCAAGCACTTTAGGGTCGATGACAAAGGAATTCTCTGGTTTAATGATAGGCTTGTAGTACCCAAAGACAAAGAACTTAGAAATCAAATTATGGCTAAAGCCCATTCTTCTAAATTGTCCATCCATCCTGGTAGCAGTAAAATGTATCAAGATCTCAAGCTATATTATTGGTGGACCAAGATGAAGAAAGAAATCGCAGCTTACATGGCAAGGTGTGATAACTGTTGCAGAGTTAAGGCTATTCACATGAGGCCCGGATTATTGCAGCCACTCTCTATTCCTGGCTGGAAGTGGGAAGAAATTAGCATGGATTTTATTGTTGGATTACCCACTACCAAAAAAGGTTGTGATTCCATCTGGGTTATCGTAGATCGTCTAACTAAATCCGCTCACTTTATTCCGGTCAAGTCTACCTATCACCCTCACAATTATGCTGAGATTTACTTTCAACAAGTGGTACGTCTCCATGGTGTACCCAAATCCATTGTTTCAAATAGAGGACCGCAATTCACGGCTCGCTTTTAGGAATGCTTACATCAGAATATTGGCACTCATTTAATCTGCAGTTCTGCCTATCATCCTCAAACGTCAGGACAGACTGAGCGTGTTAATCAAATTCTTGAAGACATGCTTAGAGCTTGTCTTATCTCTTGCAAAGGCTCTTGGGATGACTGGTTGCCTCTCGCTGAATTCTCTTATAACAATAGTTATCAAGAGAGTATCAAAATGGCTCCTTTTGAAGCTCTTTATGGCCGCAAGTGTAGAACTCCTTTGAACTGGGTGGAACCCGGAGAAAGAAGATTCTATGGTATTGATTTTGTAAAAGAAGCCGAAGAGCAAGTCCGAACTATATAGAAGAATATGACTGCCGCTCAGGCTAGACAAAAGAGCTACGCTGATAAGAGAAGAAAACCTATTGAGTTTGAAGTAGGTGACCATGTTTATCTGAAGGTATCCCCTATGAAAGGAGTAAAACGTTTTGGAATTAAAAGGAAGCTTGAGCCTTGATATGTTGGACCTTACCGCATTATCGAGAAAAGTGGAAGAGTAGCATATAAGCTCGATCTACCACGTGAAATGGGAGCTATATTCCCGGTATTCCATGTGTCCCAGCTGAAGAAGTGTCATCGTATTCCCGAGGAAAGAATAGCAACAAGGAAAGTTAACTTGAAATCTGATCTTTCTTATGAGGAGAAGCCCGTGCAAGTTCTGGATACTCAAGAAAGAGTGACTCGTAGATGAGTAGTTAAGTTATACAAAGTAGTTTGGAGTAATCATAGTGAACGGGATGCAACCTGGGAGCGGGAAGATTATTTAAAGGAAAATCATCTAACTTTCTATATTAAATGGTACGCTTTCCAAATCTCGGGACGAGATTTTTCTAAGGGGGGAAGGCTGTAACACCTTAGGTGTTTGGCTTCCACAAAATTGCATTTCATTTCATAAACATATGCATCATCTATGTCATCATGCCATTATCACTGAAACATGCATATGCAACATTCGCAATTCTGTTGTTTCATACTTAATTTGCTTGTGAATGGTAGTAGTGAAACATGTGAGTGCAACATGGGTTTCTCATACCTTGAAACATGGCAACATAGTAGGAATGTGGCAAGTTAAGCTTGCAACAAAAGTAATGAAACATGGAATTGCAACCATTAAGTGAATTGATTGTTTTATGCTTCATCACATGTGATCATTAGAAAATTGGTATAACAATTGTGTAAAGTGGTTGATCATGGTCTAATACACCTTAACTACACTTAGGGTAATTGTTTGGACATTGTTCATATAGATCAAAATGACAAAATTGCCCCTTGGGAGAGGTTTGACTTGAATTGACCCTTAGAGTGCCACAGTTTGACTGATTCAAAAGACCAACTTAGAGACTTTGCATGGCTGTGCACTCTTTACCCAAAGTTGTAGCTAATTTATCAAGGAACAAAAGTTGTTTTATGATCAACTCATGAAAATGTGTGGAACAGCCTCAAACATGGCCCACAAGTCAAAATTGAAGGCTGATTCAAACACTTGAAAATTTTCTAAGTGTTATAACTGGATTTAGTTTCGTGTACCCAACTTTTTCACCTTGTATCTCCCTAACAAAGCCAAACCAGCTCGAGCTCCAATAATAAGAGTTGTAGTTCACATATAGATGATCAACTTTGTTAACTATGGCATGATCTAAATCATCACGGATTAGGCGCTAATCACCGTCAAACTTGCTCTGTCAGTCGGTCGTTGGATCACTGAATCGGTGAATCAGGCGAGCTACAGTGCTGACCATTTTCAGAAAACGTCCGACGCGTGTATGCCACGCGTCGCCGGTCGCCTGAGCACGCTGCCACGCGTAGCGAGCATCCTGGCACTGCGAGCATGCTGGCACTGCTGGCCGCGACATGAGCACCCCATGCGCCTGCCCGACGCACTTGCCGCTCCATTTGCTTTTCTTTCTCCTTCCCCACGCGCAGTGCCGAGCCACAGCCACCCTCCATTTTCGACCAAGCATCACCGTCGTCGTGCACACTCGTCACTGCAAAAACACGCCGGCCATCACGCTCCTAGCCTCGCCGTGATCCCCTCTACCACCTCCATCGTTCAGTCGGTCCACTTGAGCCTTGGTAAGGGCGAATTCGTCGTTTCTTTCCCCGCCGCCATGGCTGTCCTCGCCAGAGATGGTGTTCCACGTGGCCAACCGCCACCGCAGCCTTACCGTCCCTTCTATCTCTTGCACTAGCTGCTGTGAGCGCTGCTGAAGCTCGTAGGGTCACCATTTAGGGCTGCGACGCCATCGTCTCGCCGGAGCCGGCCGAGCCGTGGCCAAGCGCCGCCATGGCCGTCACCACCCCCTCTTGCTGCGGTGATAGCCAAAATTGATGGCACCGCTCGATGCGCATTGTTGAGGCGAGCACCGAGGCACCACTGACCTCGCCGGAGGAACCACCGGCGACGAGTTGCGCCGTCGTCTTCCTCCGTTCCCCTGACTGTCTCGCTGTCGCGCGGGTCCCGGTTGTTAGCCGCTGAGGCCAGGGCGGGAGCCAGCATGGGCTACGCCGCGTTTTGGGCCGCGCCAGTGCGCGCTTCATGGGCCGCCGTGTCCTTTGGGCCGGCCCAGCCAGTAGAGTAGGGTTTCAAATTTGTTTTTCTTTTATTCTTTTCATAGATTTGTATAGATATTCAAAAATATGTAGCTCTTAGATGGTAGATCCAAATGATGTGGGTCCAATTTTGTTAAGTTCATGATAATGTCTAGTTTCTATTAAAAATATAATCCATGCCATGTTCTGTTATGAAAATGGGAGTTTCTATTTATCTCTTTTAATCATGCAAGAAATAGGGGTAATTATATCTTTTTCTAGGTAGCTCCAAATGGCATGAAATTTTTATGGTGTATTGCTCATATCATGAATAGCTTGTAGTTAAATTTTTATATATTTTGGACATTGTATGTTGGAGATAAAAAATTATCTTGTTTGCATGAGTGGATCCTGAGTGAATTTTCATAATTTTTATATAGATCCAGTTAGGGTAAAAATTGGTGAGTGCTATTCTTATGCTAGAATGATACTAGGAAAAATAAGAAATCTGTTGCTTGACACTTTTCAATAGGGTTTCCTAATTATGCTAAAAATAGACATGCCACCTGTTATTTTGGGTACAACAAGTTCTGCTTGCTCAATGGCTTTGAAATTTTTATGGTAGTCTATGTGAAGCATGAGATAGCTATTATAATTTTTGTAGATTTTTTTGAATACTTTTACTATATATTACTTTAATCACCTAATTAACTAAATAAATTTGAAAAGGATACTAAATAATTTATTTAGAAGTTGGCACTATACTTTCTAGTGTTCCTCTGGTATGTGCAACAAGTTGGTAAACTTGGTTTGGTCAAATCAGGCTTTTGCATCATCATTAAATAATTAAGTTAGTAACCCTGTCATTTCTGGACAGATTCTAGATTTACTGGAATTCAATTTGGTTAACGTAAGAATCATGCTGTGATGTTTACAATTGATTTGTAGAGAATTTCATAAGCTTTCCAGAATTTCCTCATGCAAGTCATTTGGATTTGTAGAACTCTTGTTGTGATTGAATTAAGGGACTACTTGTGTGCATATGAAACTTTAAATGTTAATTTAAGTATGCCTTTACTATTTCTAAGTTTGTGGTAATGTTCCTAGGTGTTAGGCCTTTAACTGAAGATGAGCATCTTTATCTTAGGTTATGTAAGTTAGATAAGTTGATCTTGTTTTTTGAGTTAAGTTAGATACATGCTTAAAGTGATTTGAATAGAGCTATTTTACTCGGTAAACGAGTGTCCAGTGATGCTTTCGTAAACACTTACTGTGATTCATTTATCATGAGCATCATGTCATTCCTTATGCATCTATGATATTTATCTCGTACATCGGCATGCAATAGGTGTACCGGAGGGAGTAACACTGCTGGAATTCGAGGAACCGAGCGAGCAGCAGCAGCCGACACCGGAGGTTCAGGAGGTGCAGCCTTTAGGAGAAGTGCCAGACGAGGTCGCCGTTGAGTGCCAGGATCATCGTCCTTGCAACTTTGTGAAAGGTAAGCCTCGGAGCATATTAAGCCTCCTAATTTTCGAAATGCAGTTACAGTATTATATATATATATATATATATATATTGTTGCATTAAGTTTAGGTGTTGGATGCAAACACTTGCTGCATTGGTTATCCAATCCTTGTCCAGATATTGTTACCCTGAATCCTATGTAGCTCAGGCTCGTGTAGTGCTTAGCCCTGCTTAAATACGGTAGAAGTCAGGTGATTTCCTGTCACCTGCGAGATATAGGAAGATACATATGGCACGGTTGGCTATATTTGTTATCGTGGAAAAGAACCAGTCTTAATGTGAAATGAAGACCGGACGGAGGCTTGCCGGTTTGCAGTGACTCCATCTGTGTCGATTAAGGACTGAATCTTGGAGCCTTTCCTGTTCATGTTGAACGCATGCCTCTCTCTTAGTTGGCTGGGTCTGGAGACCGACCACGAAGCCGAGTAGCTCACCTCATGCCGGGAGTCGATAAGTATAAAGTACGCCTCAGAAGGGAGCCGTAGGCGTGAGTCCAAGGGCAGGTGATTTAAAAGTTATGATCGTCCTGGCAGAAGGGTAATCCCTGAGAGTGCTGGCGCTGATCGAACCCGCGAATTTGGTTCTTGAGATGTTCCAAAGGTGACCCACGGCTACCCTTGCTAAGTATGCCAGGGTGAGAGTTAGGAATACCCCCTCAGCTGAGTTGTAATTCGATTTGAGTCGCCGTCTCTCTCGGTTAGTGAGAACTTGACGGGCTTATCTCCAAAGTAGATACACTAAATAACCTAATGGTTTGGAAATGATGATATGATGATGATAGCCTTATTATACCTGCTATGGTTAATATTGTTTGCTCCTAATAAGTGAGTGCTCTAGTACAGGTGCAAATCTTGATGCGAAGTTTAAATTGGTTACTATATTCATAAGCTCTTTATGCAACTGTGTCTAGCTAGCCCACCTCATAAGCCTTGCATGACCCTTGGTGTCTTTTATTTCTGGTTTTGACAGGTAAGTCTAGCTGAGTACCTTCTTGTACTCAGGGTTTATCTCCCACCTGTTGCAGATGACCAGTTCTACTTTGGTTGCTGCAAGTACTGCCTTCTCCTAGCTAGGGATGAAGACTAGACCGTTGGGCACGGTCTCTACTAGTTCTCATACCTGATGATGCTTTTGTGGGACATGACTCAGATCTGGCAATGTATTTGAAAACTATGAAGTTATGTACTAAACTATGTTGCTTCCGCACATTTGAACTTGGTTTGTAATATTTTATTTGAACTCTGATGGATGTAAATCGAATGCTACTTATGAAATGTTGTAACAGATGATGTGTTGTGTTGAATCACTATGGTCTTGGTTTATATGTCGAGAGTTGGTTGAAATCCTTCGTGATTTTCGGACTACCGGGATTATGGGAGCTTAAGTACACGAATTTGATCGCTTCGGTGATTGTTTTTGTACTTACGTTCTTATGATTTGGTCGGTTCTGTTACATAAACAAGTCCAAGACTCGCTACCCATAGGTCCAAAAACTGTTGTATGCCATCCTGATCACATCCCGAAAGCTCCGCCACTACTTTGATGCCTACCATGTAGTAGTAGTCATTTAGTACTCGTTCGGCGACATCCTTTGCAACAAGGAAGCCAGCGACAACATTATTAAATGGCCAGTCGAGGTCGGCACCTATACCATCGACTTTAGGCCTCACCACATGATCAAGTCGCAGTTGCTCACCAATTTTAATGTCGAGTGGACGGATATGAAAACTCCTGTCCCAGTCGACCACCTGAGCACTGGACCATGTACTTCGACAGGTCTCTCAACCTCAACAGCACTAGGGTAGGCGTATTTCATCTCACCATCAGGGGATAAGCTTCGCTATGTCCTCCGCCTACACTTTCTAGCATCCAATAATACCACTGAATACAAGGCGGCACTTCATGGTCTCTGTATAGCTATCAAGCTCGGCATTAAATGCCTCCAGGTGTACGGTGACTCCACACTCATAATCAATCAGCTCAACAAGGATTGGAATTGCATCAACGAGAAGGACACTTAATGCGCCACGATAAGAAAGTTAGAAGACAAATTCTATGGCATCGAATACCACCACGTGGTCTAGGCCAATAATCAAGCAGCTGATGAGCTGTCAAAGATAGGATCAACCCGGGATAAAATTCTAGCCAGAGTGTTCATCCAAGACCTTGTGGCCCCTTCCATCAAGCAGGAACAAGAAGGCGTTGAAGAAACCCCCCTGCCGAGTAGATAGTCACAGCGGTCCCAGGGCCGAGCAGTGATTGAAGGGAACCTTTCATCAAATACCTCACCACTACAAACATCCTAGCTGACAACACAAGGAGAGAATGCCTTACCCACCATAGTAAGCATTACGTCCTAGTTGAAGGGAAGTTGTACCGCAAAAACGCCAAAGGGGAGCTACTCTAGAAGTGAGTCTCCGTGGAAGAAGGCGAGAAGATACTCAAGGTGATCCACACAGGCACCTATGGCAACCATGTGGCCTCTAGAACATTGGTCAGAAAGGCTTTCTGAGCTGGTTTCTATTGGCCCTCAGCCGTAGCCGCTGCTGAAGCGCTCGTCCGCCGATACGAGAACTGCCAGTTTTTCACCAAGCAAATCCACGTCCTAGCTCAGGCCTTGCAAATGATCCCTGCATTATGGCCCTTCGTATGCTAGGGACTAGACATGATTGGGCCATTCAAGCCCATGCTAGGAGGTTTCTGCTGGGTCTATGTCTATATCAACAAATTCTCCAAGTGGATCGAATACAAACCCCTGGTCCAAGCAACAGCGAAGAAAGCAACTGAGCTGCTTGATGACATAATTCACCGGTTCGGCCGTCGAATAGCATCATCATCGACCTGGGGTCCACGTTCACTAGTAGCAACTTCTAGGATTTCTACAACGAAAGATGCATCTCAGTCAAGTATGTCTCCGTGGCACACCCAAGGGCCACCGGCCAAGTCGAGCGTGCCAACGGTACGATCCTAGATGCATTGAAAAAATGGCTCTTCGAGAAGGAATAGAAATACTCAGGCAAATGTCTTAAGGAACTACCAGCCATGGTCTAGGGACTAAGGACCCAGCCTAGTCGTAACACCAGTGTCTCCCCATACTTCATGGTTTTTAGCTCTGAAGCCGTATTGCCTGCTGACGTCGCCTTCCGAGCACCCAAGGTGGAGAATTACAACGAGGAGAACTCCATCCTTGCTCGGCTCATTGAAGTAGATAGCTTAGAAGAGGAACATCTGGTCACCTATGTTCAGATGGCAAAATACCTCAACGGCTTGCGAAGATACTACAACCATAATGTTAACAATCGATTCTTTGTGGTCGGAGACTTAGTACTCCACAAAAAATAGAAGACAGACGGGATGCACAAGCTCTCCTCACCTTGGGAGGGCCCCTTCATCGTCAAGGCGGTCACCTGACTAGGGTCCTATAGACTGTGCGACATGGATGAAAGAGATGTCCTAAACTCTTGGCACATCGACCTGATTAGACGTTTCTACCCCTAAAGCGTTCATTTCAAAGATATGTACCTTTCATATTTAAGTATTCTCCATATTGTTTTCTCCACACTTTTCCGCTAAGTGATTCTGATTCTGTGTACAACATCTCAAAGATGACACGCCAACTATGCCTAACGCAAATACCCGATCAAACACGTTGATGCTCAGACACCTCTAGAAACGACCATGTCTCTGATTTCTCCCTACATGTGCATGAGCATCTATCCTCTGCGCCATGGGTGGTCAGCAGTAGTTCCTTAGTGATGTCCTATTCTTCCCACACGCACACAGCCCCAACTCGTCGTGTTATGGTTAACAGGCTAGCTAGGGCTGGGGACTCAGCTACATACCACTGATCGGATGGTTTATATCAAATATAAACATAAACATACCATAACTACATGAGTTTTTCCTAATCTATGAAGCACCGCACTCCCCCTCAACAAATAGCTCGACATCTTCGGCCAACCTCTTCGCTGGCTCCTCCACGTCATATTCCAGCCTAGCAATCTTCTCCGTGTTCGTGCCCTGCGCGTATCCAGTCGCCACCCGTTGGAGATCCATCGAAGAGTAGTGTGACCTCGTGAGCGCGTGGATGATGGCTCCATGGGCCATGTTGTTCGGCAATGATCCATGACCGATTGGTATGGCCCATCACCGGGTAGACATCCCCCCTCGGGTTGCTCAGGACCGGCGTAGTCCAACATGGGCTAGATTCCTGTGATCATCATCTCTAGCTTATCATCATGTGCCTTCACTTGTTCCACGAGCACCTGGAACTTTGCCTGGGCCTAGTGTCGATACTCTACAAACAACACAGCCGTATGCTAAGCATGCGCCTATAACCACCCAAGTCAAAATAGCGTGAAAAATACTCACGTTGAAGATCTTCAATGGCTTTCTCGGCTTTCTCCTCCACTTTCTCCTTCGCCACCAAAAGCTGGCTGAGGGCTTCCTACGAAAGGCCGAGCTCTATCTCCAGTGCTGCATATAATCTACAGACATTTCACAACATTGACTACTAGCAAAGTAAAGTTATGAGACATACCTTTCTACCAATTAGTGCTATGGCTAAGCTGTTCAGCCATCGACTGGCCCTCCACCTCCATTTGCTGACGCTCCTTCTCCAACGCTAGAACCTTCACCTCTAGGTCCTCCCTGCGGTGGTGCTCTCGGAGCAAGCGCGCCTAGAGGTTGTTCACCGATGTTTGTAGACTCTTATTCTCCTCCAGTACTAGAGTCATCTCCTCCAGCTACCGCCGGTGCTGCTCGGATACCTTCATCACATTCTGCAGAGGACAAATGGATTAACAAACTATGCTCTTCAAGGGACAACAAAGATCTCTTCAACCTTACCTCAATACGGCCAATCATTGACGTCAGATTGGCCCTCAGCTTCTTTCTTTCCATGCTCACCTCCTCTTCCTCCAGCATCTCAAACTCTTCGCCACGCTGAATGATCGTGCGGAGAAGTTAGGGAGGCAGGGTGGGCTCCTGCACTATCTCTTCAACCTCAATGGTGGCCACTGGCAAAGGCGCCCTCCTCAGTTGTTGCTGTGCTCGGACAAGGTGTCTGAGCGCCACCTCTGCCATCGCCACCACTTGTTCAACAACCACAGGTGGGCCTCATGCCGCACTGCTCGGCGCATCACCAGTGGGCTTCGTACTTACTCCAGCAAGGTCACTTGATGTCGTTGCCACACCCACACCTCCTCCACACTAGGATTGCCCTTGTCATGCAATCCGTCGCCAGGCGAGGTCGGTCCAGTTGCTGAGGGCTCCTCCGTAGTAGGGGCGGTCGGCCTTGCAACCACAGGTTGTTCCATGGTGGGGGCAACCAGATCTATTCTGGCCTGCTCTGGCTCGGCATGGGAAGCTCGCAGCTCCTCCATGCACCTTCAGTCCTCGACAACAGAAGGTTGTAGGTCCTCCATCGATTCCGCACTTCAACAAACAAAAATTCAACAAGAAATAAACCACCGTGTTCAAGAAATACGTCAAATAAGATAAGGCAGTCACAATTGGGACTCCTACTGTGCAGACCGGAACTAGTGCCCATGCCTAGAACCAGTCTGTCCAGTAGCCGAATCGCTCGGTGTCTCCACCGAAACAACACGGGTGGTCTTGGGGACTACGGTGGTCACCCAAGCTGCTTCCATAGGGGGCGTAACTATGGTCTCAGGGGCTCTAGCGGCCACTCGAGCAGTTGCCTCTGGTGCCACATGAGTTGTTGTCGCTGAAGTCGCCCAAACACTATCAGGTGTTGCCACCATGGTTTCTGTCGCAGAACCGACTAATTTATAAGAATACAAGTACAATGGCAATCCGCAAGCGGTCGCACTGTTATACTTGAACCCATATAAACCCGGTAGTCCGTCGAGTACCACGACGGGTCTCGATAAATGATTTACAACAACCAAGATCGTACAGGATTCAACATACATGCCACATATTACATAAAGTTCACACATACTTTTCATCATCAGAGTACGAATAAAAGTTATTATAAACCGAGTTGGATAAATAAAGCGGAAGCAAATAAGTTCGAAGATAAAGTTTCCAACATAGTTTGATACAGTGCCAAGCCAGATCACGGTCCACAAAAGCAAAGATAGGAATTACTAAAGAAGCCTGCCCAAGGCTTACTCCTCATCCACGGTGGGATAGAAGCAACTCTTGCAATAACCATGATACACAGTGCCATCTGCAACAATGGGAAAATAAACCCTGAGTACGAGAAGGTACTCAGCTAGACTTACCCGTCATGAACCAGAAATAAAATGACTCCAAGGATTATGCAAGGCTATATAAGTGGACGTAACTTGACAACATTTTGCGTAAAAGGCAATTGATCCGTTGTACAATTATGATTCCTTTATCAAGTTAATTATAACTATTCATTTCTAGATTAGCAACTATCCTGTGCCAAACATGTGGTATATCATTTAGAAGCATACAATAGTAACCATAGCAGGTGTTGTAATTCCATATTCATCCGAACCATCATGTTTCATAACATAGTTACTACGATGTTGGAGCTAGCCAAGTTTCTCACTATCCGGGAGAGACGGCGATTCGAATCGATTTCAACCAGCTGGGAATTTATTCCTAACACAAACCCAGGTCTACCAGCCACGATAGCCTTAGGTCACCTTTGGTACAACTCCGGTACACATTTCGTGGGTCCGTACTGCGCCGCACAATCTGGAACACCAGATGCCAGGATGCTCAGGCCAAGCCTGCCCTTGGGCTCAGTCTGATCGTTCCCCGGAAGGAGCGCACAACAGAACGATTCCTGGCCTGAGTTGAATTACTCGGCTTCGCGGTCGGAACGAGTTATCCGGCCAGCTAAGTGAGAGGCATGCGTTCAATCTTGTCAGAAGTTCCAACAACGATATGGTCCTTGATCGACACAGACGGGGATAGATCCACACCCAAGACCTCCATGTCTTGTTGCTTCTCTATCGACTTCCCGTCTGGTCTTGATTTACTTTTACCTCATGGTTCTATTCCACGATGGCAGATATAGCCAACCGTGCTCTGGTATCCACCTATATCTCGCAGGTGACAGGATATCACCCAACTTCTACCAGTCTAAGCATGGCTAAGCATTTATTCGATCCTGGACCTATACCAGTTAAAGGTGTAATATCTGGACAAGGAATGTACATGCATCAAGTGGTTTCATTCAACTCTTATAACCTAATGCATCAATCATAAATATGTAAGTAAACATTTGTAAATTACTGGGAGACTTATAATGCTTCGGGGCTTGCCTCGCAGAAAGGAAGTAGGGCGGTGGTCAGGACACTCCGGAAGCTCTTTAGGGTTCTGCTCCACGCCTTCGGGAGCTGCGGCTTGCGGATCCTCCTGCTGGTTCCCTTCCTCTGCTTCTTCGAATTCCAGCAACGTGATCTCTTCCTCCGATCCTAGATGCATGAGTATGGCATAAGTATTACGAATGCATATATGTTAACAAGTGCATCATGTTTATTGAGTAGGTGCATATCTCTTCTCGAGTATTACTTAACTACTTCTACAATGCATCGCCTATGCCACAAACAGTAGCTAGTTGTTTCACTCATAACTGGAGTTCTACTAATCCAAAAACAGTGATCCTAGACTTTCTGGAAAGCTTATCAAATTCTCTACAACTTTGTTATTAACCATCTTTACAGTACACATCATTTTCAACATGCAACTCATCAAACTCTAGAATCAGTCCAGAAACTATTTAATATGCAACATAAAGTAATAATACTTCTACTTCATGAAATCATTCAAAATTTGACAACATAGAATCTACCAACAGTTTAAGCATACCAAATACATTTAAGATAATATAATGGTGAAGCCCAAACTATTTATTTAATTGCCTTTATTATCTTATTTAGATATCTAGGTTAAATAATAAACATATATCAGATATACTTCATAAATTCTCAAAAATTTACAGTGCCTTACTAATGCTATCAAAGGACTACTATTAAAATTTCATGTCATTTTACTAAGTAGAACATCCTATACAAAAATGACAAGGAAGCAAGGCTTGAAATAGCATAAATGGAAAATCCTATTGAAAAGTGTCAAGCAACAGATTTCCTATTTTTCTTAGCATCCATATGGTACTAGGATTACCTCCAACAACTTTCATGAATTTTGGACTCATAAATAATTTATAAAAATTCATGTAAGGATTAACTATTCATAAAAGAAAAATCTATAACTATAAATCTACACATGCACTGGTCCTCAAAATTTTACCAGAGCTCATATATGCTAAGACTAGCTTACCACAAAAATTTCATAATTTTTGGAGCACAGGAACTCTAGATATAAAATAAACAAATTTGAATGCATTCAAAAGCACATTTCAAATCCCTATTTAAATCTCCCAAAACTTGTTACTGTAAATGTTAAAACATATTTTTCCTAAATACTACACTTCTTAAGGAACACTCACAAATTTATTTCACAAATTTTGGAGCTACGAAACTTAAAGATACAAAAATTACAAAACAGGTGAAATCTGCATTCAAACTGAACTGGATTTAAAACATGGAGTCGCAGACCGGTGGGACCTACGCGTCAGTTGGACCCACACGTCATCGAGACGAAAACAGAGCCGGCGGCGCCTCTCTACGGACGTGGCTAGAGCTCGTCGACGGCGAGGTTGCCGGCGGTGACATCATCACCAAACTTTCTACTCGACCTAGCGCATCTAAGGAGCCCGTTGGCCGGCCCTATTGTCGATTCTAGAGATGACGGTGGCGGCCATGGCGGAGCGGCGGGGCTGGACTACGGTGGTACGCCGGTAGAGGCCACGGCTAGGCGAAAAAGGGCGCGGACGAGTATCCCGGGGCTCAGGCGAATCTAACACGCACGGCTACACGGTCTACGGTGGAAGGACGCGCCCCAGCCACGGTGATGGGCGCGGCGGGGAAGCTCCGGCGAGCTTGCGCACGATGTTGGCGCTTACCGAATGCTGTCAGCGGGCACGGGAGGAGGCAGGGGGTTGCTGGGGTGGCGATGGAGTGCTGCGGTGGTGATGGAGTGGCTAGGCGCGAGCTTGTGCACGGTTATGGTGATGGTGGAGCTGCGGGAGCTCGGCTGCTGCTGCTGCGGCGAGGAAGAGAGGCCGGAAAAAGCGAAAAGAGGGCACGGGACGGCTCGGCCAGGCGCTGGCGGGGTTAAGGCCGCGCCTAGGCGCGTCGTGGCCTGCGCGATCAGGGCGTTGGCGACGCGCGGCCATCGCCACGGACACGCGGCGCGCGTGCTCTGCCGGTGGTCGGCCACTGACAACGTCGATCAATTCGTTTCAGTGAACCACATCGAGCCTGACGACGCATGTTCACGTTGATCAAACTCTTAATCCGTGGACTTCTTGTCGCAGAACCGACCAATTTATAAGAATACAAGTACAATGGCAATCCGCAAGCGGTCGCACTGTTATACTTGAACCCATATAAACCCGGTAGTCCATCGAGTACCACGACGGGTCTCGATAAACGACTTACAACAACCCAGATCGTACAGGATTCAACATCCATGCCACATATTACATAAAGTTCACAGATACTTTTCATCATCAGAGTACGAATAAAAAGTTATTACAAACCGAGTTTGATAATTAAAGCGGAAGCAAATAAGTTCGAAGATAAGTTTCCAACGTAGTTTGATACAGTGCCAAGCCAGATCATGGTCCACAAAAGCAAAGATAGGAATTACTAAGAAAGCCTGCCCAAGGCTTACTCCTCATCCACGGCGGGATAGAAGCAACTCTTGCAATAACCATGATACACAGTGCCATCTGCAACAATGGGAAAATAAACCCTGAGTACGAGAAGGTACTCAGCTAGACTTACCCGTCATGAACCAGAAATAAAATGACTCCAAGAATTATGCAAGGCTATATAAGTGGGCGTAACTTGACAACATTTTGCGAAAAAGGCAATTAACGGTTGTACAATTATGATTCCTTTATCAAGTTAATTACAACTATCTATTTCTAGATTAGCAACTATCCTGTGCCAAACATGTGGTATATCCTTTAAAAGCATCCAATAGTAACCATAGCAGGTATTGTAATTCCATATTCATCTGAACCATCATGTTTCATAATATAGCTGCTACGATGTTGGGACTAGTCAAGTTTCTCACTATCCAGGAGAGACAGCGATTCGAATCGATTTTCACCAGCTGGGAATTTATTCCTAACACAAACCCAGATCTACCAGCCACGATAGTCTTAGGTCACCTTTGGTACAACTCAGGTACACATTTCGCGGGTCCATACCGCGCCGCACAATCTGGAACACCAGATGCCAGGATGCTCAGGCCAAACCTGCCCTTGGGCTCAGTCTGATCGTTCCCCGGAAGGAGCGCACAACAGAACGGTTCCCGGCCTGAGTTGAATTACTCGGCTTCGCGGTCGGAACGAGTTATCCGGCCAGCTAAGTGAGAGGCATGCGTTCAATCTTGTCAGAAGCGCCAACAATGGTACGGTCCTTAATCGACATAGACGGGGATAAGTCCACACCCAAGACCTCCATGCCTTGTTGCTTTCCTATCGACCTCCCGTCCGGTCTCAATTTACTTTTACCACATGGTTCTGTTCCACGATAGCAGATATAGCCAACCGTGCTCCGGTATCCACCTATATCTCGCAGGTGATAGGACATCACCCGACTTCTACCGGTCTAAGCATGGCTAAGCATATATATTCGATCCTGGACCTATACCGGTTAAAGGTGTAATATCTGGACAAGGAATGTACATGCATCAAGTGGTTTCATTCAACTCTTATAACCTAATGCATCAATCATAAATACGTAAGTAAACATTTGTAAATTACTGGGAGACTTATAATGCTCCGAGGCTTGCCTCACAGAAAAGAGGTAGGACGGTGGTCAGGGCACTCCGGAAGCTCTTCAGGGTTCGGCTCCACGCCTTCGGGAGCTGCGGCTTGTGGATCCTCCTGTGGGTTCCCTTCCTCTGCTTCTTCGAATTCCAGCAACGTGATCTCTTCCTCTGATCCTAGATGCATGAGTATGGTATGAGTATCACGAATGCATATAAGTTAACAAGTGCATCACGTTGTTTGAGTAGGTGCATATCTCTTCTCGATTACTACTTAACTACTTCTACAATGCATCGACTATGCCACAAACAGTAGCTACTTGTTTTACTCATAACTGGAGTTCTACAAATCCAAAAACAGTGATCCTGGACTTTCTGGAAAGCTTATCAAATTCTCTACAACTTTGCTATTAACCATTTTTACAGTACACCTCAGTTTCAACATGCAACTCATCACACTCTAGAATCAGTCCGGAAATGATTTAACATGCAATATAAAGTAAGAATACTTCTACTTCAGGTAATCATTCAAAATTTGACAACCTAGAACCTACCAACAGTTTAAGCATACCAAATACAGTTAAGATAATATAATGGTGAAGCCCAAACTATTTATTAAATTGCCTTTATTATTTTATTTAGATATCTAGGTTAAATAATAAATATATATCAGATGTGCTTAATAAATTCTCAAAAATTTACAGAGTCTTACTAATGCTATGAAAGGACTACTATAAAAATTTCATGTCATTTTACTAAGTAGAACATCCTATACAAAAATGATAAGGAAGCAAGGCTTGAAATAGCATAAATGGAAAATCCTATTGAAAAGTGTCAAGCAACAGATTTCTTATTTTTCTTGACATCCATATGGTACTAGTATCACCTCCAACAAATTTCATGAATTTTGGACTCATAATTAATTTATAAAAATTCATGCGAGGATTAACTATTTATAAAAGAAAAATCTATAACTATAGATCTACACATGCACTGGTCTTCAAATTTTTATCCAAGCTCATATATGCTAAGACTAGCTTACCACAAAAATTTCATAATTTTTGGAGTACAGGAACTCTAGATATAAAATAAACAAATTTAAATACATTCAAAAGCACATTTCAAATCCTGATTTAAATCTCCATAAATTTCTACTGTTGAAGCTAAGAACATATTTTTCTTAAATACTACATTTCCTAAGGAACACTCACAAATTTATGTCACAATTTTTGGAGCTATCAAACTAAAGATACAAAAATAACAAAACATACTTGAATCTGGAATTTTTGAACTATCCCTAAAACCTAGAGTCGCTGACAGCAGGGACCCACTCGTCAGATGGACCCACCGGTCAGCGAGACCAAAACAGAGCTGGCGGCGCTGCTCGGCTGACGCGGCGAGAACTCGACGGCGGTGAGTTCGCCGGCGGTGACATCATCACCATACGACCTACATGACCTAGCGCGTTGATTGGTATACTTGGCTGGCCCTATCGTTGACACCCGCGACGACGGCGGCGGCCATGGCGGAACGGCGGGGATGGACCATGGCGGTACGCCGGTGGGGGCTACGATGGTTCGACCTAAAGCTCGGACGAGCACCAGTGGACTACAAGGAAGCTAGTGCGCGCGCTCTCGTGGCCTGAGGTGGTCGGGTTGGGCCTGGCCACGGCGACGGGGGTGGCGGAGGAGCTCCGGCGAGGCGGTGTGCGGGGCTAGAGCTCACCGAGCTAGAACGGCGGGCACTGGCTGGCGTAGGGAGTCGCGGGGAAGACGGCGATGCAGTTGCGGTGATGGAGAAGCGGCTAGGCATGGCTTGTGCCGTCAACGACGACGGTGGCGCTGCGGGAGCTCGACGGCTGTGCTTGCGGGTGCTGCGGACGGCGAAGGAGGAGCGAAAAAATGAAACTGAGGGCGCGGACGGGAGCGGGCGGTTGCTGGCGTGATAATGCCGCGCTCAGACGCGGCGTGGCCGGCGCGGTCAGGGCAACGGCGACGCGCGGCCAACGGGACCTCCACGCGGCGGCTCTGTTCTGAAGCTGGTCGGCCACTGTGCCGATCGATTCAGTTCGTCAGTTAACTGAAAGGGGCGCCTGACAGCCGGTTTTCAAGTTGATGCAACTGCTAAACCATGGCTCCTAAGTGAAAACGATCTACATGATTTTTGTAGCTCGAAGTACCAGCTACAACTTTGGTTCAAGTACCTCATTCTAATTCGCAACAGAGACAGAGTAATATCATCACTAAGATAGGGCTGTCAGGCTGTCAGTCGAGCAAACACTTAGAAAATTTTTAAAGTGCTGAAAACAGTGAAAAGCTAATTTTTGTGAGTCCAATTCAAACATGTTAGAAGCTAAATCAGTCCATGACATAAAAATAAAAGTTGTTCCTTATGTCAAACACTACAACTTTGCCTTAGTGAACTCCTCCATGCAAGGTCTCTAACACCTAGTTCAACTTTAGTCAAACATGTCACTTTGAAATCATGATACATACTCAAACCTTGACTAAATGACCAAACTAGCCCTAGCACTAAATACCAAAGTTGTTCCTAATGATATCCTAAGCATGTTTAAACAATTTGCAAGGTCATTTAAGCATTTCATGTAGTAGTCACTCATATAGCTATCCAGGTCAACACATGAAATATGCCTTAAAGACTTGACCATGAAAAATGACATTCATGATCCATGTTCCATTTGTGAACCTAAGCATTGCCAAAGTATTTTGGTAACTCAAATCTACCAAGTACATGGTTACCTTCATGATCATTTGCATATGTACAAAGAAACATGCAATAACAAGCAACGTTGCATATGTTTCAATTCAATGTTCCAATCGTAAATGCTGATTTAGGAATGCTTGATGCTCATGCTCATGTTATGCAAGTCAAGTTATGCAAGGCTAACACCCGAGGTGTTACAACCCCTCCCCCTTATAAAAATCTCGTCCTGAGATTTGCAAGACCTACCATTCTTGGAAAAAGGCGGGATAAACTTCTTGCAGATAATCTTCTCTTTCCCATGTAGCATCTTGTTCACTATGATTGTTCCACACCACCTTATAGAACTTAATAATCTTACTCCTTGTCACTCTCTCCATTTCCTCTAATACTCGAATTGGCTTTTCTTCATAGGTCAAATCCGATTGAAGTTGCACGTTGGTGGGTGCAATAGCTTCTTCCGGTACTCGAAGACATTTCTTTAGCTGAGAAACATGGAACACATCAAAGATTGCATTCATCTCTGGTGGTAGTTGTAGCTTATATGCAACATTTCCTTTTTGTTCCAAAATTTTGTATGGCCCTACATATCTTGGTGAAAGCTTCTTTTTCATCCCAAATCTCCACACCTTTCATGGGTGATACTCTCAAGTACACATAGTCACCTACTTCAAAAGTTAGTGGTCTTCTTCTTCTATCGGCATAACTCTTCTGTCTTGATTGAGCTGCCTTCATGTGTTGTTGGATGATACGTACTTGTTCTTCGGCTTCATTGACAAAATCAATACCAAAATATCTCCTTTCACCGGGCTCAATCCAATTCAATGGAGTTCTACACTTTCTGCCATACAAGGCTTCAAATGGAGCCATTTTGATACTCGCTTGATAACTGTTGTTATAGGAGAATTCAGCTAAAGGTAACCATTTCTCCCATGAACCTTTTGAAGATATAACACAAGCCCTAAGTAAATCTTCTAGGATTTGGTTCACTCGCTCCGTCTGTCCTGAAGTTTGCGGATGATAAGCTGAACTTCTGATTAGCTTGGTTCCCAAAGCTTGGTGTAAGTGCTCCCAGAAATGAGCTATGAACTGTGGTCCTCTATCTGAGATTATGGTCCTGGGTACTCCATGCAATTTCACGATCTGGGCAACATATATTTCAGCGTATTTCCCAACTATATACCGTGTGTTCACGGGTATAAAGTGTGCTGACTTGGTGAGACGATCAACAATGACCCAGATTGAATCGTGACCTTGGGGCGTGGTTGGAAGGCCTGTGATAAAGTCCATACTGATCTCCTCCCATTTCCATCCTGGAATAGGCAGTGGCTAAAGTAATCCAGCGGGTTTCATATGGACGGCTTTCACTCTACTGCAGTTATCACACCTTGCAACATAGGCTGCGATCTCTTTCTTCATCTTAGTCCACCAAAAATGGGTTTTCAAATCTTGATACATCTTACTACTACCCGGGTGGATAGACAATTTGGAGGAGTGAGCTTCTTCTAAAATTTGATTCCTTAGCTCACGGTCTTTCGGCACCACTAGCCGGTCCTCAAACCATAATACACCTCTTTCGTCCAATCTAAAATGTTTGG